>NC_134861.1:96425995-96645995 GCF_049852395.1 Peromyscus maniculatus bairdii
CTTTTATTCGACTTTATCAGTTTAAAACTTGCAACGTGCATTTAAGGTATGTAAACCGTCTCTTGAGCCGTACAAGAGACTTTATGATGTATAACAAGAATTTAACTTTCTCTGTCATGTATTAACCTCAGGAAAGTGAGTGGGCAAGAGGTTATGTGAGCAGTGTTTCCAAGGCTGATTTGTGAAACGGTGTCACCTAAGACTGTTTTTCAGTGTTTATAAGAAGCCATTGGGAAGTCAAGCCCACTGTGGCCACCAGCAGCGGGCAGCTGGGGGTCCTAACACACGATGATCCCTGGGTTCCGCTCCAGGGAAACAGCTGGCAGAAGACCTATTTTGTCATTGGCACTAGCTGACTTTTTTTTTTTTAATGTCACTTTGGGCTGTAAGATTTTGTTTGAGGACCAAGTCCTCCTGATTCAGGACCTGCCACCCCCAGGCTTTGTTTGTCCTGTGTTTTAGGTGATGGGAGGGGCATGAAGAGTGAAAACCTTGGAAGACTTAGCTGAGTGACTTTTACTATGAGAAAGCCTGTTGCACATTCTTCTCACACACATGAAAATATTTTATTTTGTCTGCAAACATGGAGCTATCTTGTGTTTAAACAACATTTGGAGAAACATAGTTTAATGGCAAACTAATGTTGTGCTTTTAAAATGTGTTGACATCTTTCATAAAACTAATGTGTAAAAAAAGTTTCTAAGACGCCGTGTGGCAGGAATGGAAACAAGGGACAAAAGTGGAAGCAGAATTGTTTTAACGCCGCTGACCAGACCTACAGGCCCTGTGCAGGACCTCAATCTGCTTGCGACACAAATGCACGCACCTAAATTTGTCAGCCAAGGTGGCTGGAGTTGTGAGTCTTACAGATCGTTTCCATTTGTATGTTCAAGGCAGAACGGCATAGAGTTTTTAAAAATCGTAAGGATGATTCCAGTGAGTGTACACTGTTGATCTCCTCTCCCTTCTCTGGCTATAAGGAGAAATGTGTGGAAGAATATACTAACCTCTACTCCCCAAAGGAGAGTTAGATTAATTCTCGAGGGAGCCGGTGACATCTTTGCGAGAAAGGCATACACAGAGTGAGCAGTCAGGGGTGATAAATAGGTAGTCAGCTGTCCACAGGCCGCCCTGTGGGCCCTGGGTTGCCATGGGAGCTGGAATGGCATTCAGCAGTCCTGCTTGACTAACCTAGTTTAGCGGCAGGGCTCGCAGGCGGGCGGGCACTATCCCGGGAGAAGGTGCTTCAGCCAGATGACACAGAGCCAGCCTGCTGCCCCAGGGCGGCTGCCCAGCCAGGGCCTTTGTGTGCCTCCGCTTTGCTGTGTCCCTTTTTAGTGCTAAGGAAAGAGAAGAGAGACCCCCCTCCCCCCTTAATGCTGACAGAGTTGGGATGTCTTTCATTTCCTCAGTGCTTTAACACCTCTGCGACACATTCCATCCCCCAAGGAGAAGCCTTTGAGTAAATGTGCCATGACAGGCCCAGCATGGGGTTGACTTAACCACTGTACCCGAGGGTGTGGGGAATTGGAGCTGAGTTTCTCAGAATTTTCAACCACCTCTCTGAAAGTGAGCACACACCCTGGCATGTCTTAAGTCTCCAAACCTTCATTCAGATTTTTTTTTTTTCCTTTTTAACCGAGTTAGAGTGGTGAGTTCTGTCAGTGAGAACATCTGGGTTACAGTCCACCTCAGCCGGCTTGAGAACTCAGTGTAAGTTCTTCACGTGTGAGCGCTCGCTCGCACAGGCATTGGCAGCGTGAGGCCTTCATTTCTTCCCCTTCTCGGAGGGGGCGGCTGGCTGCATTCCTGCAGAAGCCTTTCCACTGTGTCCTGTAGAACCTCCTTGCTGCAGAGACCCCATGGAAGACTGTGGCTACTGAGAATCGTAGGGATGTTTCCCAGTGCTTCTGCAGAACTCCTGGATTTGGGGTGAGCAGAGGCTGCAGGTGGGGCTGGATATAACCCTTCAGCCCATGGGCTTGTGTTGTATGTAGTCAGTTAGACTTCACGTTCTTTCTTTCTAGATGAGGATTACTGGGTTGGAGAGGAGGCCATATGAACATGGCTTGGCTCACCAGCCAGAAGAATCGTAGAGACTCCCTGTTGTGAACATGATGGGACTTAGGTGCAAGGTTACTTATATCGCCTGTCCATGAAATAAATCCACGTGAGTCTCAGTATGTGAGAAACATGAGCCCAGAGGTTACTAGGTGATTATGAGATCAGTGCCGTCGAGTTTGTGAAATTTAACGAAAGGATCTAAAGAGGAATTGTAGCCCCGTTTTGAGAAGCTGAAGAGCACCTGTAGCTTGCATGCCCCCTCTGACAGCTTCCTGTAAGGTCTTTGTGTGGTTAGTTGAACCAGTCATGTATTCTGTGGTTTTGAGATTGTTCTCCTGTCAGGGATAATACCTGGACTGACGTGTACCTCCTTAAACTAAGGAATTAAGGTGATTATAAGTTAGCATGCCTTCTTAGTCGTCACCACCCCGTTTTACACAGCCAGGCAGGTTTGCTAGCAGACCTGTGACTGAGAACATAAGCTTTTGCCAGGCTTTTGGATTTCCAGGGCGTCATGAGGAAGCCAATCTTTGAGCCTTATTTTTTTTCCGCTTGGAAAATGGGTCTAATAAAAAATCCTATTATGACAGGTCTGATCGAAAACCAAATAGGAGAGTAAGTGATGTGGCCAGGGCAGTGCTGGCTGAGGCCCAGCACAGAGGCGCCAGTCCGGGCCAGAGCTGTTGTCCTCCGCGCTGTTATTCTCATCGCGCCTCAGATTCACTCTCCTCACCTAACAGCCTCTGAAGACTGGAAACTGTGGCCTCTGCAGTCTGCTCCTGTAGAAGCCTTCACCCTACTGATGCTCACAGAAGCATGAGTTAGTGTAGAGTGCTGTGGCCGTCAGCAAGCATCTCTGACTTACGGTTGTTTGGCTATCAGTTAATGTTACCGAGTGTGCCAGAGTGAAAATTGTGTTGCTTCTCCGGGGGAGCTGGTTGCCTTTAATTAAAGCCACAGTTAACTTGTAATTATTCAAGGGTAATTACAGAGAGAGAATCACTAAGACCTTCACTGCTGCCTAAAAAAATTCCCTCACTTAAAAGTTCTCCCAGGCATGCCGGGCGGTTGCCGCGCACGCCTTTAATCCCAGCCCTCAGGAGGCAGAGGCAGGCGGATCTCTGTGATCTCTAGGCCAGCCTGGTCTATAGAACTAGTTCCAGGACAGCCAGGGCTACACAGAGAAACCCTGTCTTGAAAAAAACCCACAAATACACACATATATGCACACACACATACACACATACATACAAACCTACACACATCCGTCCACCCATCCACACATGCATGTACTCTTCCAGGCTGGTGAAATGGCTCGGCAGGTAAGGTGAAGCGTGGCAGCCTGAGCTCAAGACCTGGAACACAGAGAAAAGTGGAAGGCGAGAAACTGTACCATAGAGTAGTCTGTGATCATCACGTGTGCTGTAGCAGGCATGTCCCCATATCTTGTGTGTGTGTGCGTGGACAAACACACACCAGTGACCGTAGTAACACAGAAAGGATACTGCCCAGTGGCAGTCCTGCAGAGAAAGCTTGAGTGTATTTCATTTCCGGCACTCAGGTGACGGTGGGAAGGAATGAACAGCCTCTCCAAAGCTGTCTCCACCCCACATGCACACTGCACACGATTGTACGTGCACATAACAGTCCTTCCTTACGCTGTACTTGGTTTGAAACAGTCTGCAAAGTTTCCGTTCCTGCTGTGGGTGATGGTATTGCTCTGTTTTGAAATTCACCTTGCCCCTGATTTCAGCGGGACTAAGAAAAAAAAATATTTCTGAAAAAAAAATATATTGCCCAGGGCCCTTTCGGAAACAACACTTAGGCTACTGCAGATTTGTAGTAAGTCAATACTGACGTAAACCAGAAGCCTGCTGGGGTAACTGGCAAATGCGGTTAGCTGCATGAAGAAAAAAGGCGGCCCAGAGAGGGTCCCCGGCCTACCCTACCCTGAGCATCTCTGTGAACTGGTTCCTTGGCCCTCTGCCTTGTCCAGGAGCCTTGGCAAAAGAGACCACAGATGACGTGGGTGAGTCTCCCGGTCTGGACACAGACCCGCCCAACAGACAGTACAGTCAGGGACGTCTCTGCTCACCTCACTACTTGTAGATTTTTTTTTTCAGTTGAACAGTGACAGTTATTAAAAGTCTTTGGTCATGTTTATTATATATGGCTCTAGCCAGGTTCACACCTTTAATCTCAGCACTGGGGAGGCAGAGGCGGGCGGATCTCTGTTAGTTCGATGCCCAAGTGCTCTACATAGGGAGTTGTAGGACAGCCAGAGTTCCACAGAGAGACCCCGTCTCAAAAACAAACCAATGTAAAGGAGGGAGCGTTGTGGGAAGGCAGGAGTGCCGCAGGCGTGGCCGGACGAGGCTTCAGAGAGACACTTCTGCCAGCCTGTGACCCACCCCGTTCCTACTAGAGAAGAATCTAGCTTATGTTTTAGTTTCTGTTTTAATATGCCAGCTGGCATTAAATGATCTTTGCAGCTATGAGTTCCTATCTGTCATCTTTGAAGTTTTAGAAAAAGATTCTTGTACTTTTCTTTATGGTATGTGTAACAGGCTGCATGAATTTATGTGCACCACATGAGTGCAGGAGGAGCTCACCCAGGCCAGAGGATGTGGGGTCCCCTAGAGCCAGGGTCGCAGGTGGTTGTGAGCTGCCTGATGTGGGTGCTGGGGACTGACCATTCAGTAAGTTTCTGATAACACTGGTCTAAGCGTATAGTTATTTTTATTCTTTTTTAATTTTTACTTTTGAGATAGGGTCTCACTCTATAGTCCAGGCTGGCCTGGAAGTGACTATGTATCCCAGGCTAGCCTCAGACTCTCAGCAGCCTCCTGAGTGGAATTACAGACATGAGCCACCACACCTTGTTTTAAGTAGATAATTTTTGACCAGTCCTGTCATATTTAGTCTGGTATCTTGCCCTTCCTCTTCAGGTTGAAAGAAATAGAATTTTATTTTATTTTCCAAGACAGGGTTTCTCTGGATAGCCCTGGCTGCCCTGGAACTCTATGTGTAAACTCAGAGATCCAGCTGCTTTTGTCTCCCAAGTGCTGGGATTAAAGGCATGTGTCACTCTCATGAAATAGAAAATTTTTAGGTTGACTTATTTTCTTAGATTGTTTTTGCATATTTCTTCCAGTGTTAAATCTAAGAAAGTTGCACAGGAAGTTTATGTATATAAAAAAATAGACTGCTCTGGGCGGTGGTGGCAGAGGATGCAGAGGCAGGCATAACTCTGAGTTCCAGGGCAGCCTGGTCTGTAGAGTGAGTTCCAGAATAGCCAGGGCTACACAGAGAAACCCTGTCCCAAAAAACCAGAACGCATGCATGCATGCATTCATACTTACATACATACATACATACATACATACATACATACATACATACTACTGCATGCATAATGGCTGTGCTTTAATATAAAAATATTTGGTTGACTTCCAGGCAGTACCACGTCTAAGCACCGTGAGAGTGAAGATGAGGTTCTTTTCTAATGGAATCCTATCCCAGGGGAGAGAGAAAAGAAGCAATGATGTGCTGGGCAGGAACATAGTTGGTGGATTTGAGGGGCATCTTTAAAGTGGGTGACATTTGAGTCACTGAATCTATCAGAAATTGAAAGTTAAGGGGTGGGGGCATCTGGTTGGAGTGGGGGGAGGTAGAGGGAGAATGGGCAGAGATTCGGGACTGGAATGGAAGCAAGACCACTCCCAGGATGGTTTAGAGAGTGAGTGGCCCTGTAGGGCGGTACAGAACCAGTCCTGGAAGAATGCTTGCCTTTCAGTAGAGGGGATCTGAGTGGGGATTAGAGACAGGGGTTGGCTCTCACAAGAGGGATGGCCAAGTAGAGTGTGCGTGACAGGCTTGCAGGGCCACTGTGGGATCCGGTCAAGTGTTCACCTAAACCAGATTGTCAGGGAATTCTAATGCCAAAACAAAGCTTGAGAGGTTATTCTGTAGCATAAGGTGCCATCAAATGACTGTCATTTTAGATATGGACAGTGACATGAGGATTGGGACCTTAGACCCAGTCATTAATGGAAGACTGGATTTGAGGAGGAAGCTGTGGCAGCATGGAGACCAGGAGGCTCCTGTCAGGGTTGGAAGTGTGAGGAAGCATTGGAGGGCATTGGACGGCAGCTAGAATTGGGGCAGACGCACACCTAAGGCGGCTGAATGTTTCCTTTGTTCAGAGAACACCGGGAAGGAAGTCTTAGCAGATCCCCAGAAGCAGGTCAAGAAGAAAAAGTCTTTTTATGGTTCCTTTATTCCCATTATTCAGTGTAGGTCATGGAGGAGGGTCTGGAGGGCCACCGTGTTACGGATAGTGGGGCAGGCCTGTTTGCGGCTTCTATGTGGCTGAAATCGGCGTTCTTTCAGTGAGTTCATCTGAACCAGTTTGATTCCACATCCGATGCTGTAGGATACATTTTTATGTGGTTCAAATTGGACTGTGTGATGTTCTTAGTATATAGAACTGACATGTATAATTGGATTGTTCATCCTTGACATTTGAAATAAGTACAAATCATCTTTCTGACTTTGTATGCTAAGATACCCTCAGAGTAGACTGAGAATAAATGATGTCTTGGGAGTTTGGTAATCTTTTAATTAGAAAATCAGTCTTTGAATTTTCTCTGTAGACAAGGATGGTCTGTTTCCTTAGTGGTGTGAGCCACTGGTCCAGTAAGACATGTGCCCTTCCCATCCTTCCTTCCTTTTTTTATCCCCTTCCTCCTTTTTTATTTTGAAGTGTGTGCGAGTGCTCACCCACGGGTGTCCATGGAGGCCAGAAGAGGTGTTAGATTTTTTTTTTTTTTTTGAGCTGGACTTACAGGCAGCTGTGAGCTGTGAGCCAGCCGCTAGGCCTGGGTGGGTCCTGGGAACGGAACTCTGGTCCTATGCAGGAGGAGCATGCGCTCCTGACTGCTGAGCCGTGTCTGCCACCGCAGGTGCTCCCCGTTTCGTTATTTCCCTGTCACCATATCTTCTTGGACCTGTTCTTGCTCCCTCCACACCTCTGTGTGCACACCAAACCGTGTGGATACTGATATGTTGTTGTTGTTCTTTTGTGGCATTTGGAAAAGCTTGTACAATGAAGATAGAAACCTGCTTCGGATTAGAGAGAAGGAAAGACGCAACCAAGAAGCTCACCAAGAGAAAGAGGTGTTTGCTGAGAAGACCCCGCTGTTCGGAGAGCCCTACAAGGTATTTACTGTGGGTGGGAGGGAGAAAGGCTGGCCTATCCCAGCATTAAACTCAGTGATGAAGTTATTCAGTGCAACCGAGTTCAATCAGGGGGCCGCAACTGAGAAAATAACTTAAGTGAACCCAGAGGTTGTTTTTGAAAACAATCTGAAAACTCTTTGAACATTGTTAGTCAGAATTACCAAAGTGTGTGGTTTTCTTTTGTAATGGTAGTCTCCTGTAATTAGTAATGTGTATCTGTGGCAGGCTTCTCAGCAGGGGGAAATAGTTAACATTGCATTACACATGAATTTGAGAGGGTTTTTTTCTTCATGATATTACATCATAATTTATTAAGTGATTGCTCTGTTTAGGTTCGTTTCCCCAGTCTGAGTCTGCTGTCTTTCTGTTTTTCAGACTGCAAAAGGCGATGAGCTGTCGAGTCGGATACAGAACATGCTAGGCGACTACGAAGAGATGAAGGAGTTCTTGAGCGCCAAGGCTTGCCCTCAGCGCCTGGATGGTTCTGAAGACAGGCCCGGGAAGTCGAGATACCCTTCATTTCACGACAGGGCGGGCAGCCTGGCCCCCCACTCCTTCCGCACGCACGTCTACCACCACCAGCCTGTCCATACTTCTTCTGCCCCGGGATCCCTTTCTGCCGGTAACGTTAGCCACAGTCCAAAGATGGCACCGCCAAGGATGGAATCGGTGCCGGGTCTCCATGCCAAGCTCTATGGCCCGCCAGACAGCCAGCGTCTGAGTCAAGACCGCCTCAGTCAGGAGGGGCACTGTTCCAGCCACAGAAAGTGTGACCGCAGAGCTGACGGCGGCGGCGGTGATTCGGCTCCTCCGGAGATGAAGCTCTCCCCCTTGATCTCCTCTCTGCCGTCGCCGGTGCCGCCTCTGTCACCTGTACATTCCAGGCTGCAGGGACCCAGCAAGGCCCGCGGCGGCGGCGGCGGTGGCGGCTCCAGCTCCAGCTCCAGCAGTAAAAGCTACTGCGCAGCCGCGTCTTCCAAGGACCTGGTGGCGAAGGTGCAAGATAGCGGCGAGACTGCCCACGACAGTTTGGTGGCAGTTACCAGCCTTGGGGTGGCCCCTCCTCAGACCTTTCCACCCCCTCCCCTCCCCTCCAAGAGTGTTGTTGCAATGCAGCAGAAGCCCACGGCCTACGTCCGGCCCATGGACGGCCAGGACCAGGCTCCCAATGAGTCCCCCGAGCTGAAGCCGCCCCTGGAAGACTACGGTCAGCAGAGCTTCGAAAAACCAGACGCCAAAGTGCCCGCCAAGGCCAAGCTCACCAGACTGAGGATGCCCTCGCAGACGGTGGAGGTGAGTGGGGGGTTTCTTGGGACACGTCCAGTTAGACCAGTATTGAGATGCAGGCCTCCTGGGGGGGTGTGGGGTGAGTCTGGCCTTTGGGTGGGGGGCATGGGGCATTTCTTTTTCTTTAGGATCTGACTAATCCACAAGGAACTCAAATCTGACACTTAATGTAGACACTGGAATTAAAACTTTCCTATTTTAAAGACAACAGTTTCATTGTTGAGGCCGGAGATCCTCCTGCCTCAGCTCCTCTGTTCAGCAGGATTCCTTGTTAAACATACCGTTTGTAGACTCTTCATCGAGTCGTGGGGTAAAGCGTGGAGACCGTGAGTAGGATTAGCGTGTACCCCGTGTGTCCACGACTAGTCAAGACCACATAGCATTTCTACTACCAGAAATTTCTGAGCCGTCCCTTTATTTAGTCTTGCTGGGTCCTTACCAGTTTGGAAGAAAGAGCAAAGAAAAGGGCACAAATCGGGATCAATACTTGCCTGGTCCTTGTCAGTGCTCCCTAAGGCGAGTGAAATCAAAAGATGAAGGCGTGGAAGGAAACGTCGTCAGGTTTTATTTATGTTGAGGGTATGAGTGTGCCTGGACTCGGGATGGTTGGGCCTTCGCCTCCACCACGTGGGTCTTGGGGACTGACATGTGGCTTGGTGGCAAATGCCCTTCTTCTGGGCCATCGTCCTAGCCCCAGGTGTCTTTATTTTTTAAAGATTTGTTCCCTGTAAATTATAAGGAGCTTTTCGACTTAAAATTTTTTTTTTTTATTTTGTTTTGTGTTTTTGAGACAGGGTCTCTCTATTAGCCTTGGCTGGCTCTACCTCCCAAGTGCTAGAATTAAAGGTGTGTAGCACTATGCCTGGAGATGTGTTAAAACGTTTTATCTACTAGTTGATATCTCCTTTCAGGAGTCACAGGCATGCACAATGATGTCCTCTGTGGTGTTTCAAGGCAACCAAAATACTGTTTCTTGTAACTTTCGAAATTAAAATAACCACATCATTTTCCTCATTTTATTCCTTCCTCTAATTCCTCCCACATACCAGTCTTGTTTTCTCTCAAATTCCTGCTCTCTTTCCTGTAATTGTTACACACACACACACACACACACACACACACACACTCACACACACTTCTTACTCAGACTATATAATGTTACTTGTATATTATACTTTTTTATATCAAGAAAAAAATGTGTTTTTCTTCTCCCGTGATAATGGTAGACTTGTCTGTGATAGAACTGGGGTTCATGTACTATCCCTGAAATTTGAAACCAGTAGTAATTACTCTAAAATGAAGATTATGGACTGGGCTGTGTGGCTGCGGCGCACACCTTTAATCTTAGCACTCGGGAGGCAGAGCCAGGCGGATCTCTTGAGTTCGAGGTCAACCTGGTCTACGGAGTGAGTGAGTTCCAGGACAGGTTCCAAAGCTACACAGAGAAACTCGTGAAAAGCCAAAAACCAAAACAAAAACACAAAGATTATGGCCTGGAGTGCTGGCACAGTGGTTAAAGAGCACTGTCTGCTTTTCCAGAGGACGTGGGCTCAATTCTCAGCACCTACACAGTGGCTTACAAGAGTGTGTAAGTCTGGGTTTAGGGGATCCGATGCCCTGGTCTTCTGAACAGTGCCAGGCATGCAAATGGTAGGCATACATACACACAAAACACCCAAGCACATAAAATAAGATAAATTAAGATGGGTAGAACAGATGATGTACACACAGGCGTGCATCCTTGACACACACACACACACACACACACACACACACACACACACACACAGGTGGAAAATGTTACTAGTTCACAATGAAGTGTTTGAAGCGGTCTGTGTTTGTGTGTGGGAGAGGGGCTCTGGCCATATCGTTCAGCAGTCAGTAATCCTCCCACCTGAGGTCAGGCTCAGGCGAAGAGGATCTACCGCCGCTTACCTGTTTCCGTAGGCACCATGGTCTGGTCCCTTCTGTTGCATGAATTCTCTAATTTGCATATTCATTGCTCAGAGACCTTGGAGACACCCGGGTTGCAGTCTGTGTAATATCATTTGTATTGGCATATGTATTTGTGTATGGGATATGTGTGTACCTGTGGGGTACCGGAGCCTGAGGCTGACACGCCATGCCTTTTTCCGTTCTGTCCACCTTGTGTATGTGGAAGCAGGCTTTGTCACTGAGCCCCGTGTGTACCCCACTCCCACAGCTTGTTCCTGGGGTCTCCTGCCTCTGCCTCCAGCGCACTTGCCTGTGTTGGGATTACCAGTGAGCAGCTGTGCTCACCCGGAGTGTATGGGTTCCCCGTGATCTAGTCTCTAAAGCTGCTAATCTGTTTCCCCAAATCCCTTTTGTAAAACTTGAAAAAGGGTCAGGGAAGCCAAGTTCCGTGGGCTCACACCTCACACCGGCGGTCTTAGGAGGCCGAGGCAGGTGGTTCTCTGTGAGTTTCAGATCACTCTGGTCTGCACAGTGAGATCCTCTGTCATATCCCCCCTCCCCCAACCTAACCCCACCCCCGTTTTGTTTTTTCAAGATGACATTTTTTTTTCTGTGTAGCCCTGGCTATCCTGGAACTCACTATGGACAAAGGCTGGCCTTGAATTCCGGGATCTACCTCTGGGATTACAGACATGCGCCACCACCACCAACAACCTTTTTTTGGGGGGGGTCCTTTAGCTGGAAGATCTAATGGCTCCGTATGGCAACTAAGAGGAGAAGCCTGCTCCCTTAGGCATCAGCTTTGGGTTCTGAAGAATCTCGTTGGATTCTTGACTCAGTTCCCAAACAGTGAGTGCAACTGAGAACGTTCAGAAAATAGCATTTGCTCGGGCGCTGAGGGGGAAACAATCAGACGGTAAAATTGACCCACTATGGCAGAGCTTGCTGGGCCTGTGAGTTCAGCCTGTGACGATTTCTGCCTGAATTGTTCTGTGATGGGGCAAAAGGAAGAAGCAAGGCCCGGTTCTCAGTCTCGTCTTAACACCGCTCCAAACACCACCGTGTTCTTTACAGTTATTTATCTGAGTAGGGCATTCAGAGGGTACCTTGCCGGAGTTGGTTCTCTCCACCACGTGTGTCCTGGGGTTCAGTTTGTCTGTCCCTTTTGGCAGCAGGCACCTCTGCCTTTTCCTTAGGGCTGGGTTCAACCCTCAGCCTGACCAGCCCCACTCCGTCTCATGGCTGGGACATCTGAGCATGTGCTCAAAGCATTTCCCGAGAGCTCCGTGGGTCTTCAGATGAGTCAACCGACACATGGATGGTTAAGATATTTGTTCAGGGCAGCACAGAAATTCAAGAAATTATCCAACACCAGCCAATTTGACATTACTAAGGATTGTTGTCTTGTAAATTCCTCAGTCAGTGAGTAATGCATGTCAGCGGTCCGGTTGGGCCCTGCAGGGCTCATCTGCCTGGCTGCCCCACACTGCGGTGCCTACCCCAGTCTCCTGGAGCTAAGGCTAGCCACCACACACAACTTCCCACTCCATCTTACCTTTCTTTTTTTTTTTCCTCTTAATTTTTTTTTCCTCGTAAACTCTTTAGCCCAGAAATTACTTTCACTCCTACCTAAAGTGCTTTAATTACTATTCAACTCTTGAAAGAAAGCGTGCAGGGCCTGGTGTGATAGTGCACACCTTTGATCATCACTCCGGAGGCAGAGAGGCAGGTGGGGCTAACTCTGTGAGTTAAAGTGCTGTGCCCGCCCGCTGATGGGAGTTCCAGCAGGGGCTGCACATGAGTCTGGATTGCCACCCCAGAGGAGGCCCAGGAAGCCTGCCCAGAGGACCCTTTAGCCTCAAGCCCCTCAGACTTCAGAGGCAGATCTGTGAGAACACATGAGCTGGTAGACACAAAGCGTCAGAGCCCCCCAACACAGACCACGCATGCCAAGGGATGATGTTGTCCTGTTTGGGACAATATTTTCCAGAGTGTCGACTTTTCCCATCTCTATGCCGTGTTATAATCAATTCACTGTACACCAGCTCTTATCCGTTCATTTTCTCTGTTTGGGTTTTCAGACTGTAAATCTAGAGTCCTTCTGTGACTAAATAAATTGTTCCTGACGGGAAAGATGTTTGAGACATTTTGTAAGAATGTCCAGATTAACTGATAGGAAAATAATTCTTTCCAAAGCTCACAAGTTCTCAGGCATGAAAAAATGTTGGAAGGGACTTAAGGAATTCTAAGTATACAACAGGAGTCTGGAAAACAAACAAATACTTCTAAAGTACAATAGCAAATGCTTGCCTTAGGTAGTATGTTAAATGCGGATTCCAATCACAACTTCCAAACCTGAAATAAGAAATAAACAAAAATGAATTACCGTATTTGACTAGTACACATTGTAAACATGTATTGAAGAGTCATACCATTTCACAAATATGCAGTTGCTACATGTTAATCCAAAATTTTTTAAATATTTAAGGAAGTGGAAATACTAACTACCTTTTTTCATAATACTGAAATATACTGCAGGTTTTGAATTATCACATTGTATCTTATACATAAGAATAATTAAAGTAATAATAAATAAAATTGAATTGTAAGGAAAATAGGCTTGAGCAAGAAACACAAGTATCACAGAACGTTCTTTTCTTAATTCATACATTCATTCCAAAACTCCAAATTATGCCCACTGGGAATTCTTAGAATTCTGTTATTTATAAATTAGAATTAAAGAGCAAACTAAGGTAATTTATCTAAAGGAGAGAGCTAGAAATATGACCTCTAATTACTTAAATAGCGAGGCCCTAGATTAAAACATTAAACGTAAATCCTTCAGCCCAGGGGATTAAGGAGATTAGCCCGAGTTTGACAAATTACCGGGTTTATAGGGGGAAGTGAGGGCCGAAAGTAGGCCATGCATAAATAGAAGATGAGGTTCAGGAGAAGAAGCCTGGTTGGTTTGGGGCCTGGACTTCTGTGGGGGAGGGGAGGACTGTACTTTGTCAATCTAATGATTTTAGCAACTAAAAATAACAATCAGTGTAAAAATAGCTGATTATGGAGTTCTTGGAGAACATGAATAAGCAGCAAATTTAAACTTGGAAAATAATGATTTTTCCCCCCTCAAAGATGTAGCTCTTGGCAACTGGGAAGGAGAAATGCAAGGGAAAAAGTAACTTTGTTAGGAGATCTAGGACCCTTTCCTAGGAAGAATTCTGCTTAAATATCTAAGTGTTGCTCATTCCACCCAGCGCCCAAACCAAAACCGTCAATCCAGCCATTGTATCTGGTTTCCTGTCCCTGTGTTCTAAACGTCACACGAATGGCAGAGTGGACACAGGGAAGAGTTAAATGGTCGGGGTAGCTTCCCAGAGCCCAGGAGAGCAGAGTGCCAGGCAGTGGGGTGTTGGCAGAGACGCTGCTTGAGGGACCCGGGGGAGTCTCATGTCCCTCCGCAAAATTCTGAAGTGTGAGAACAGCAAGAGGAACAGGAATTTCTTATCCTGGTACCGAATGTACTTCTGGCAATTTTGAGAAGGAACAGAAAGTGAAAAAAACAATTCCAGCTAATACCACCACAACAGATCTTCCAGTCTGTTTTATCCTTTCCCCGTGGGCTACTATAAGCTGCTCTGTCCTTTGCACTAACTCATTTCCAGCAATTTTAGAGCTTTTCAAAAGAAAAAAAAATTTTTTTTCCTGCATTACTTAATGTTTTGTCAGAGCCTAAAATGTTTTTCAGAATCTTGCCCGGCTCCAGAAATTGCAGGTGGAGACTGGTTTGCAGGAAAACAGGGCATTTCCGGGGAACAGAAAGTCTCATTTTCTACCTGATCTTGAATTCTCTAGCTTGTAAATACTGACTTAAAAAAACAAAGCCCCAGAAAACACAGTGCAGGACACAGCAGCTTGCAGCCCTGGGCTGCTGGTTAGCAGCTCTTGCTCAAAATGTCTGTGGGTCACTTGTCACTATTTTTAGGCTTCTATATTTAGATATGCAGGTCCAGGACTGGGCCAGCCTCCAGGGAGGTCTAGGGTACTCATTTCTGGTTCTTCACTGAACATAGTTTGCAGTCTTTACCCAACACCCGTAATCTGCACGGAGGTAGACAGATTAACTCCTCCTGGCTCCTCGTTCTGCTTCATGTGGGTCACCCTGAACCCTCCATCTGCCTGACCCCGCAGCACCAGGGCCCTGACATTCACTGGCACCACCACAGAGCTGCCAGGCGGTTGGCATCGCAGCTGCCGCTGGCATAAGGACTCTGGCTGGGATCAGAGGAAACTGTCACATCACAGTGATGTTGACCAAAGAAGACAAGTTTGCATTTGGTCACTTATCCTCAGCAGATGCTCTGTGCCAGAACCCCGCCCCGCCCCCCATTCTCCGGTCACCAAATCCTGCTCCGCAGGAAATTTCCCGGGGCTGCCTGGCACACAGAGACCTATGTCTCAAATACACATTAAATGGCACAGACTTCAAGATGTGGGAGAAATCTCTCCTTTCCTAATTTTCCCCCAGCACACACCCTCAAGACACCCACATGGTGGAAGTTACCTACTAACTGAACCCCTCCGGTAAATACATGTAAAAATATATGTAAAAGGAAAAGGTAGATTTTGGAGTGGTATTAAAAAGAGGAATTTGTAATGCTGGTGTGGTAGAAAGGCTGATCCTGTTACTGACTTGTGTTTTTGAAATAGATGGTAGAAACTTGAGTGAGAGCAGAATCCAAGGGGCTGTGAATCCTAGTTAAGATATTCCAGGTGGCTCCTTCCCAAATTTTACTTACGTGATCGAAACTTTTAGTGCTTAGAGTTGACTCTGGGGGCCTTAGGCACACTAGGCTATATCCCTGCCCCCAGTTTGAATATATGTGTGTGGTTGCTTTGCCTGCGTGTGTCTGCATCCTATGGGTGCTTGGCGCCCTTACAGGCCAGAAGAGGGCGTCAGATCTGCTGCAGCAACTGGAATCTGGATGTTTGTCAACTGCCTCTAGAGCAGAGCTGCTGCTCTACACTGCCAAGGATTGAAAATAATCAAAGCGCCCAGAGAAAGGGACCATTTTCAGTGTTTTAAGAACTAGTTTGCAGCGAAGTGTGTGTTGCATATGTATAATCCCTGCACAGGGAAGGGGGAATGAATCTCAAGTTGGAGTCCTGACCCAAGCAAGCTAGCAAACAAAACCTCCTTCCACTGCCTGATGATACTCCTAGGCAGGGCCAACATCCGCGTGGCTTGGCAGTTCCTGGAGTGAATATCACACCTTATAAAAATGGGCATCCAGAGATATTTTACTTTGATTTCTGAAGACCTTGTTGTCTGTCTGTCTGTCTGTCTGTCTCTCCCTCTCTCCCTGCATTGTTACAGCAACCTGTGACAGGAGTTGGCATGAATCCCATTTTACATGTCCTAGAGCTAAGTCCCTGAGGAGTTTAACGAAGCCCAGGCCTCTGGCACCGAGTGCGGGTACACCGTCACAAACAAAGCTCATCCGTGGGGTGGTGACGACTTGTGTGACTTACGTCCCAGGCTCCCTGACTTTCTGTGCTGACAAGTGATGTGATGCAATTAGGACTGTTGAGAACTCTGCAAAGGAGAGGATGATTGAGACGCATTTCCGGCTTAGCTTTGCCTTTTACCCTTCAGAGTTGGAGCCATGCAGATGAGAGTTCTCTGTTCTCACCTGGTTCCTCACACCCGTGTCCATCATTTGCTTTTCTCCCCGCGGTCTCACGGCGGCGGGTGCCGTTCTGCCTGCACTCCAGTGCCCTCCCCCACCTCAGGGTGTCAAACCACAGTCAGGTCTTTCAGAGCTTTTGAGCAAAGTGAATTCCCCTGTCTCACTGTCGTCGTCTCCCCTGAAGCTACGCAGTTGGAGGTAGCCTGTGTCTTCTCCCGGCCTTCTGGGCCCCTGCCATTTGGGTCATGCCACCGGATGACCCAGGAGAGCCCGCCAGCTCATGTCACATTTGCTGTCTCTGAGAGTGGGACACAGCACGTACCTTCTGGGCGGCTGGCTTTCACTTCCCTCTTGAGCCGGGCCTTCATCCCTGTTGGGTGTACCTTGTCTTGTTTTTCTCCCCATGGCTCTGCCTTCACCCATCCCTGGTGATGGTTCTCCAGGCTTCAGCCGCTGGAAGTGGAAAGCATCACAAAATGACACTTTCCAGCCTTAAACATTTAAAACTCCTGACCCTTCCACCTGCTGCCTTCCAGAGCTTCATGGTGTCTCCCTTGTATTCACGGTGTCTCCCTTGTGGCCCTGCCTCAGACACTGGCACCGGTCTCCTGCTTTCTTCCTGGGCCCCAGGGTCGCTTTCTTTCTGTGACCAGCTTTCACTTTTGGCATCTCAGTCCCGTGAATATTACTTCAGGAGTAGTTGCAGATAGCATCCCAGTTTTCTTCTCCCTCACCGTCCTGTCTTCACCCGAGATCTCTGTCACTGTCCCTGAGCCTGTTG
Organism: Peromyscus maniculatus bairdii; assembly: GCF_049852395.1. Taxonomy (NCBI): domain Eukaryota; kingdom Metazoa; phylum Chordata; class Mammalia; order Rodentia; family Cricetidae; genus Peromyscus; species Peromyscus maniculatus. The sequence goes on from NC_134861.1 coordinate 96,442,997, forward strand.
TCTGCTTCTGTCCTCTGCTTTCTGTACACGAGAAAGGGGTTTTATTAAATGTAATATCTTTCGGTATTTCTCCTCCTTTCCTGTCTGTTTGGTATTATTATTGTGCCCAGTCCTTGGGGGCCTGTGCAATCCTGCCTCAGCCTCCCTAGTCTCTGGGACTGCAGGTGCCCGCCACTGGTTCTGTATCTGCCTTCTCGGTGTTTGATAGCGGTGGTCTGTCTTTAGAACGCCCACCCCAAGAGCCGAGAGGGCAAGCGAGCCGGGCCAGGCCGGGCCGCCGCTTGCTTTCCTCGGGGAGCTTTTCCTGATTGTGAGTGCTGTCCCCTCTCCCTGTGCCTCTCGGCCCTTGAGCTGGCTTTCTCTCTCTCTCTTTGTGCTCCCTGGTCTTAACACTGCCCCCTGCATTGCGCTCACAGGGCCTTCCTCCAGAGGGGGAAGCATTTTGAGGTCAGAAATCAGTGTGTCTCTTTTGTGTTGAAGCACAAATGTTGAGGACTGGGTGAAAACTGGAATTTTCGATATATTGTGCTCAGCATGAAGATTACCTAACCTGACTTGCTTTTGACCTGAAGTCCCGATGATAATTCCCCTTTTCACGTTTGACTCGCTAGAGCGGGGAGATCATATGGTATGTGGTGAAATTCTCTATTTAGGACATTTGTCTCGGGACCTGAACTAAACTCATTTTAAAGATGAGTTTTTAAAAAGGATTTATTAACTTTTAAATTTTGTGCATATGAGTGTTTTGTACTCAAAAAGAAAATAATGCAGGTTTCATTTTGTATGTTCACACACGTGTGCACACACACCCACAGAGTCCAGGAGAGGACATTTGGTCCCCGGAACACAGTTTGCAGGCAGCTTTGAGCCTCCTCCACGTGGCTGCTGGGAACTGAACCTGGGTCCTTTGCATGAGTAGCCAATGCTGTTAACTGCTGAATCATATCTACAACCCACAATTCTTTTTTTTAAAGAATTACCTTACATTTTCAACATTGTTATTTAGGTCATTTTAGGTTTTTCCACATGTTTTTTTTTTTTTTTTGAGGTTTTATTGATGGTGGTGGTGGTGGTGGTGGTGGTGGTGGTGGTGGTGGTGGTGGTGGTGGTGGTGATGGTGGTGATGGTGTGCATGTGTGTATGTAGAGAAACAGTTTTTCTACATATCCTTGGCTGTCCTGGATTTCACTCTGTAGACCAGGCTGGCCTCCAACTCACAGAGATCCACCTGCCTCTGTCTTCCAAGTGCTGGGATTAAAAGCATGTGCCACCCTTGCCCGGCTTCTTTCAGTATATTTTTAAAAAATTTAAGTGGCGATAAGCCACCCGCATTGGGTCGAGCACTCACTGTTCCCCACCACAGTTATCATTGGTTGGTGTCCTGGTAACTTGAGAATTACCCTGGACATGCTTGCCTATAGCCTGGGCTTCCATTTCTAGGAAGATTAATGACCTCACTTTAAAGGTAAACTAGGAGCCTTATCCTTTATCTCAGCTCCGTTCACTCGGGATTCTAGTGAATCAGTGACTAAGGAAAGGGAATGCACACTGGTGCATTGTTCTGAATCTCACTGAGACTTATATGTTACAGGTCACCTACATAGTTCCCAGATTCATCCCACACAGGCCCTATGAAACGACTGATCATATTGTGGCCTGTTTTGCTTACTTGGTTCATGTTTCTAGCAATGTGTCAGGTAGTATGTACAGACCATGGAGGAGACCAAAGTACTCATGGGGCAAGGCCGCCTCATGCCCTGTCCCCCTGGCAAAGGGCTTTTCAAAAACTCTTTGAACAAAATGAAAAATATACTTTATCAAAAACTGGGTCTGTGGGTAGTTAATAAGAGAGTCTTCAACATGAATACCTCTTCTAGTCTGTTTTCCACATTGCCCCCCTGTGAGAGAAGAGGGACCAAAGCTAGCCGTTAGAGACACTGCCCCACTGAGGAGCATGCTCCAGGGCAGTGTGCTTAGTTGCTAACATCTAGATGATACTATTCTCCACATTGAAATCTTGATTTTTGGTGTTTTCACTAGAAATTGGGAGCATATTAAATTCCAGCAAAGCAGTAATCAACTCTTAGAGTAGATGCTGTCTTCTCCTGGAGTCACCAAATGGCGATGGCTCAGGGGCAGCCGCAGAGCCAGGAGGACGGGGGACCGAGGAGGGTTGGTTCTGCAGCAGCCTTAGGGCTTGTGGTTGTGGTAGAGGCTGGGGGCACTCGTGAAAGTAAACCCAGAGACAAGAAGTGGATCCCCAGCACCAGGCTGGGCCCCCTGGTCAAGACAGGAAGGTCAAGTCCCTGGAGGAGCTCTACCTTTTCTCCCTTCCCTGCCCATTAAGGAGTTGGAGATTATTGACTTTTGTCTGGGCGCATCCCTAAAGGATGAGGTTCTAAAGATCATGCCAGTGCAGAAGCAGACTCGGGCTGGCCTGTGGACCAGGGTCAAAACTTTTGTCCCTCTTGGGGACTACAATGGTCATGTTGGTCTTGGTGTTAAGTGCTCCAAGGAAGAAGGATCTGCCATCCAAGGGGCCATCGCCTTGGCCAACTTTTTCATCATCCCTGTGCAGAGAGGCTACCGGGGGAAGAAAATTGCCAAGCCCTACACTGTTCATGCAAGGTGACAGACCACGGTGGCTCTCTACTGGCACCAAGTGAACGGAGTCTCTTGTGGTAACTGTTCCAGGTTCATTTCGGACTGTGCCAGCGGGTTTTTCCTGAAGGATGTTAGTTCCACAGGACTCAAAGGAGGTTGGAGCAGAAGGCAATCAGGGCCTTCAAGATCTCCTCCTATAGTGGGTGGGGTAGGCTGTCAGTCACTGCAGGCGGTCACGGGTATAGATGATTTGCATAACAGGGTATTATAGCCTGTACTTTATTTCCCTTCGTCATAGAATTAGTTCTTCATTTGTTAATTGACACTGATCATGACTTTTGTCTTAAAGCATCGGTTCTCAACCTGTGTGTAGTGATTCCTTTGGGGGATTGAACTATCTTTTCACAGGGGTCGCCTAAGACCACTGGAAAACACAGATATTTACGTTAAGATTCATAACAGTGGCAAATGAGGTAGCAACAAAAATAATTGTATGGTTGGGGTCACCACAGCACAAGGAACTGTATTAAAGGGTTGCAGCATTAACAAAGTTGAGAACCACTGTCCTGAAGAGTGGGAGTTAGGTCAGAAACCTCAGAACAGAGAAAATTTAAATAACATTCGAGGTGCTGGGTGAGTAGATCCTGGTGTTTGCGCTCCAGTGTCGTTGCCATGGAGACCATATGACGCGAGGCCTATTCAACATGGTGGCTCACACCTGTAATCAGCACTCTGGAGGCTGAGGTGGGGAGGGTAGCTGTGAGCCTGTGACCAGTATGTGCTCCAGAGTCATAACTGGTCTTAACAGCCAGAAGGAAAGAGGCCTTAGTATGTGTTACCTTGCTCCCGTCTCAGCCTTGTGGATCCTCACCAGAAACCTTTTCCTTCTCTTTCTTGTGTGGTTCATGACTGGAGAGACGTTTTGCAGTTATTCCCAGCCCAACTTTTAGGGTTTATCAGCACTTGCCTGGTGGACAGCACCCAGCCCCGCCTTCTTCCTCCTCATCCCCCAGAGCACAGAATCCCACCCTCCAAAATCACAATGCTGCTTCCTCCATGCAAGTCAATTCGGAGTCTGTTAGGAGCATACTAAGGACACAGGTCTAATGATGGCATCCTCAAAGCTACAGATATGGTGACTGCTTAAATTAGAGGCGCTGTGTGGGGAGGCGGGGAACTGAGTACAGTGTAAGACTTTAATCCCCTCATTTGGGAGGCAGAGACAGACTTCTATGAGGTGGTAGCCACTGTAGACCAGCAGAGTTCAGGTCAGCTAAGGCTGCATAGTAAGACTCAGGGATGTACTCTGGGAGCAACATTTTCATGCAGTGAACTTAATACCTGGTCCGTGGCAGAGCCAGCACTGGAGGCTTGCATGACTTCCAGAATCTTGCTCATCAGCATCGGTGTATGTAGGTAGAACTGTAGGTGACCTTGACAGACACCTGAGATCCCCAAGAGACTCCTCGAAGTTTGCAGAATCTGCTCGTTTTTCCCTACAAAGGACAAGGAGCATAACACACTGTGATTCTGTCTGCATCCATCAAGCAGCAGGCGAGGGTCTTTGGTGAGAAGCAGATCCTAGAGTGTCGGATTCATCATGCATGTGTTAAGTAAGGATGTAAGCTTAGCATATGATGGGAGTTTGGGGACATTGCCAGTTGCAGTGAATAGCACTGGGGCTTTTTTTTTTCCTTTAAGGTTTTTGAGACAGGATTTCTTTGTGTAAGAGCCCTAGCTGTCCTGAAACTTAGTTTGTCTGACCTCAATCTCACAGAGATCTGCCCGCCTCTGCCTTCCAAGTGCTGGAATTAAATGCACGCATCACCACCACCACCACCACCACCACCACCACCACCACCACCACCACCACCACCACCACCGGTTTTTATTTCTCTGTGTCAGGTAGCCTTGAGAGCATTAGCTCAGCCTACCCTTTGTAGCCAGAACTTGGTTCCAACAGAATTGTTTTGAAAACAGTTGCTCAATATGTCAAAATTGGGTTGGCTTAAGGTAAAAAGGAAATCATAGCCTGATTTTTTAAAACTAGGAACAAAAATGTTCATATGCCAGAGTCAACTACACAGAGCACAGTTCAATTCCTAGCAGACTTTATCGTTTTTTATTATTCATTTCCAGTTGTCCGCCAGGGTGCCAGATAAAAAGTAAAAATTACATGAAGAATTAGGATACTTCACCCACATTTTATTTTTTAGGTGGATTTTGTCTTATATTGTATGTGATTATAGCACTTTGAGTTAGCACATTGCTAGTGACAGAAGACTTAGATGACAGATTGTCTTGAAATCTCTAACATGAGGGTTAATTTTTTTTTTGTTAATTGTGGTTGTGAATATGAAAAGCACCATTCAGTGAGTTAGAGGTGTGTAAACCCAGCGGCAAAGCCCTTGGTCAGCATGCGCAGGGCCTTAGCTTTGACCTCCCACTCAGAAGTAAAAGGAGAAAGAGGAGGGAAGGGAAGGATGATGGAGGGAAGTTGCTGCATTTGCTTGAGGAGCTGCCTATTTATCTAGCTGGCGACTCCTGCCTATCCGTATACACATAATGCCACGGCATAGAATTTGTTCTAAAGGAAATTGTTAACCAAATGAGGTTTTTATTTAGACACGTGCGCAGGTGTAATTGTGCAGGCACACTACTTATTAGGTGGCGTTTAATAGCAGCTCCCACTGGTGGCTTAAATATTTTGCTTAGCTGCCATCAGCTGCTGTAAACCCCACTGATCTTTCTCCTGTCCTTGAAAGCGGAACAAAGAATAAGTAAGCCATTTTGGAGTCTTGGTTTTGCCAGAGCAAGGAGGGAGGGGCGGCTGCCCATTGGTGAAGCGGTATGCTTTTGAACTTTGCACATGGTGCTTTGCACGAGTCAAAATTGCCAAAGGGACAGATGTTGCCAATTTCGAATGTACAGGGGGAAGGCAAACATTGCCAAGCAACGCCGTACTTGAGAGAGCGTTTTTTAGGAGCAGAGCCAGGGGAGTTGTGCCTGGGAGCACTCTGCTTCTTATGGCTCTGTACCAGGAAGACATGCAAAGTTCTTCCTTGTCAGGGCCGCCATTGCCGCCACCAGCACCAGCAGCAGTGACCTAGTGGCATTCAGCAGGGCTGGCAGGGTCTGTGTTGAGACAGGGAAGCTCTTTTCGCCATGTAGGAAGGCATTAAGACATGCTCAGGGAGGTAAGTGCCCTACTGCCCCACAGTAAGCATCCAGCCAGAGGTTCAGGTGAGGAGGGCCAGGAACTAGATGGGGGTGTGGAATAAGGCAAGAGATGGCTAGATCTCGAAAGAAACTCCTATTTGTCTGTGTCTCCCCTTTTCTCTGCAACAGCCAGTGCAACCTGCCTCAGTCTTCTGTGGGCACGACTATAAAGGAGGTAAATAAGCTTTGCAGCCACAGGCATTCAGCGCCTCCCAGGCCCTCTGAGGCTGTGCACACCTGATAGGTACCCAGAGCCGGTGGCGGCGGCGGCGGCTGCTGCTGCTGCTGCTGCTGCTGCTGCTGCTGCTGCTGCTGCTGCTGCTTCTCTGTCTGCCACCAGAGGCTTGCCTACCTCTTGAGGTTTGTGTGGCTGTTTGTGTGGACTCTGGAGCCTGCCTTCTTAAAAAATAATAGTCGCAAAAGTCGAGAAAGTATACCTACCCATAGTTCTGTATTGGTAGCAGATGCAGACCTGTTTTTACTGTGGTGTGTTTTGAAACATTGTCTAACTATGTAGCTCAGGCAGGCCTTGAACATTCTGCTGCCTCTGCCTCCCGAGTGTTGTGGTTACAGGCTTATATCGCCATGCCAGGATACATGTATATTGACAATATATTTATGGCAACTAAAAGCATAAATGTTCAATAATCCCTACGACTAATAATTTTTTCCTACATCTTTCAAGCACTAGTCCTGAATTTATGAATGATTTGGCAAATATAGATTGAAGATACTGATCATTTAAAAGTCAAAACATGAATTGTGCACATGCATTACCCTTTTAAGAACTTACACCTTTGTTTATTTTTCCAGCAGATATGTTGAATCCAAGTCTAGTTTAGAAGATTGGGAACATCATGCACCTTTTTTAAGATGTGCGCGCGCGTGCACGCGCGCGCGCGCACACACACACACACACACACACACACACACACACACACACACACACACACACACGAGAGCAGGTACCCACAGAAGCCACAGGTATTAGATCCTGCTGGAGCAAGAGTCACAGGTATTTGTGAGCCTCTTGATGTGGTCCTACAAGAACATTATACATCACCCCCACCCCGTCCCCAGCCCCAGCTAGGTTTCTCTGTGTTGACAGCTCTGGTTGTCCTGGAATTTTGTAGACCAGGCTGGCCTCGAACTCACAGAGATCTGCTTTCCTCTTCCTCCAAAGTGCTGGGATTAAAGGTGTGCACCACCACTGCCCGGCTATAATAATATGCATTGTTAACCACTGAGCCATCTCTCCAGCTGCCTCCACAAGTTTCAAGGTCTAGCAGCAATGCCTTTCACAGAGCCTAGGGATGTTTCAGAACACTCTTATTGCAATGCAGACAAGTGTATAGATAAGCTTCATTGTTCTTTTAGTTTTGTGCTTCTTACTGATTGGTTTTTGTTTGTTTGGTTGGTTTTTTTTTTTTTTTTTTTTTTAACATTGTCTGTGGTCACATCATCTGTATGTGTCTGGAGTATAAATTTATTTAATGAAAAATTCTAATGAGAAAAGATACCAGTTTCTCTATTTTCTTTCTCAGAATACAAAGGCGCACGCCTTTAATCCCAGAACTTGGGAGGCAGAGGCAGGCTGATCTCTGTGAGCTGAAGGCCAGCTTGCCTGATTTACAGAGTGAGTTCCAGAACACAAGAGAAATCCTGTCTTGAAATGCACCCCCCCCCACACACACACACACAAGCTGTATTGGAATTGAGCATTACACAGTTTAAGGGAGAGAGAATTTTCAAACTACTGGTTTGTTTGATTTTGGTTTTTTAAGACAGGGGTTCTCTGTGTAGCCCTGGCTGCCCTGTAACTGTAGACCAGGCTGGCCTCTGCTGAGTGCTGGGATTCAAGGCAAACACTGCCGCCATCTGACACTTTCCTTGTTCTTCAGGACAATTTTCCAGCTGTTTCAATTCTCTCTACAAAAGTCTGTGTGGACACTGTCTTCATTACAGAACCAGTGTTGGATGGACATGGAGACTACCCTCAGAGATTGGTTAAAAGGCTTCTCTCTCTGCTCAGGAGCCAATCTGAAAGTGCAGCTTTATTCTAAGTATTGTACTGTTCATTATAGTATAGAATAGCATAGAGCCTTTTAGCATGGAGCTTATCACTATAAATCAGTTAAAAAATTTGGGTTGAAAGGACCTTAAGCAAGTCTTTTAAAGGTTACACATCCCACTTGTCCCCTAGCTGGTGATGTAATTACCATGTCAGGGAGGAAGTGAGCGCACCCCCCTCCTGTTTTCCCACGGGCTGTGAGCCAGGTGTCGGCCAGTGTCAGGAGGGCCACTGTTGGATCATATATAACTGAGATGCAGTTCATTTTCTAAAGGCAGTTACTTTGTTGTTACTGTTAGTGTGGTTTTCTTGTTTCCCATAGTCTCTCTTCTCTGGTTTCTAGATCCTGTATTTTGGGAAAGCCTAAAAGGAACGGGTATCATCATGAGAGGCAGTAAATATAAGAATATTTGGAACTGAGATGAATGTGGCTGTGTGTGTGTACCCTTAAACACCATAAGGGTGGACTCCTCAGGGGTCAAGAGCTCTAGAGACGTGAGTCTGGGGGCCCCAGGCCCTGTGTGTACACCCTGTGGATGACAGCCAGAAGCAGACATGTGAGAGGTATAAAGATGGGTTCGAAAGGAGCCAATGCCTGGTGAATGCTTCCAAAATAGGGACAAACCTGTTTCCTTAGTTTTTAACATTGTAGTGAATAGCTTACAATCAGAAAATATTTATAGTATTTTAAAGGTAATTTCTCCCCCTCGGATTTTAAATGCTGGTTTAAAACAAGGTTGTTTTGAGACAAGGTCTTGCTTATGAAGCCAGACCTTGAACTTGTGGCAATCCCCTGTAATGCTATTCCACACCTGGCCTTTACCTTGCTCCTGTGTTTATTAAGTAAGATTGAGGAACATTAAGTATTTATTCAGAACTTTACTACAAAGTATATTTTCAGTTTTGATTGGTCAGTAAATGACCAGCAGGTGACCTTTGCTGAAGTCTTAGGCAGTTTCTCTATCCTTCCAGGACACATTTATATATGAAGATAAGCCAGGAAAAGACTAAGTCTTTTCTGGGATTCAGTGTGATGACTAGGTTTCTTCTAAATTCCTCCTGTGTTTCATCCATCCCTCCCTCCTTCATTCTCTCCCTCCTTTCCTCCTTCCCTCCTTCCCTCCCTCCCTCCTTCCCTCCCTCCCTCCCTCCCACCCTCCCTCTCTCCCTCCCACCCTCCCTCCCTCCTTTGAGAGAGGCAGGGCCTCGCTGTGTAAACCGGATCCGTCTGGACTTCACACACCCTGTTCTTAGTCTCCAGTTAAACCGGTAGGCACAGGCTTGCATGCCACATCTACTTGAATTTGGTTTTAAACAGACTGTACAAAAGCAAAACATAGTTTAAATTTAGGTGCCTCTTGTTAGGCTTAAACAAATGATTTATAACCACTTATAAAATTCCGACAGCACTTTTTTAAAGCCTTCCACCCCCTCTCTTTTTCTTTTTCTGGTACTGGGGATCGAACCCAGGAAGGGTCTTGTACATGCTAGTCCCGTGCTGGGTAATAAGTGCTACTTTCCCAAGGTGATTTTCTGATACTGTACGGATTCATTTGTTTCTTGTTAAGTATGTGGAAGTGAAGGCCGGCTCTTCCTCCTCCTGTGTCTGTTACAGTATCCGTAATCCTCAGCGGAGTTTCAAGCTGTTTGTTTGCTCGAAGTATTCATACCTCTGGCCCAGCACTGCAGTAATTTTCTTCCCCTCCTTCCCCCGCCACTGCTGGATTCTGGTTTTTGTTTTTGAAAATAATCGATGCCAGGAGACAGAGAAGCAAGACCTAGCCTGGGGGAGACGTTGTGATTACTGCCTTGGTAAACCCAGGATAAAACCTCTGCCTTCGTCCTGACAAGGCATGGATTAAATGGTTTATCTCATTCCTATGACTTCAGCTTCTTTCAACCTCCTCCAGAAATTGGCTGAAAGTCCCACCCAGTCCCTTTCATTTAGATACCTCTGTAGCCTCAGCTTATACTTATCTATTAAAACAAAACAAAACAAAACAAGAAAACCACCCATGAAACTCAGTGTTTCCAAACACTGTGTGCCACTTAAATGTGACAGACATGAACACTTAAAAGGAAGAGCAGGTTTAAGTCTTTGTAAACATCCCATGATTGACAAAGTAATGTAATACTGTTGTCTTGGATGAGAACTGTATGTCAGTATGATCTGTGACAGACGGGAGCAGCAGGAGGGACATCGTGTGCATGTGTGCCTGTGCACACGTATGTGGGCAGCACAGAGGTTGTATAGAGCGCACAATGACAACATATCCAATTGTGAGTTCATAACTCCTTGCAGTGATACACTCTCCTTGAAGAAGTACTCATCTTTGCACAATTTATGTTCACACTCAAAGCAGTCTTTCAGGCACACACTCTGAGGGCACTTTAGGAAGTAGAATTGGGTTTCAGAAGGAGAAACAGATCATAGAGTTTAGGCCGTTTGAAACAACGTGTCTTTTTTTCTTTTTAATCACTGCAGTGAGGTGTCTAGACTTGTTCTCTGTGGTGATTTGGTCCCCCCCTCCCCCTTTAGTGCCTCGTTAGCCATCCTCACTAAATCATTCATGGTTGCTGTACCCACAATGGGCTTCACGGGGGCCTCATGTGATCTCTCATCAAAAGTCCAGTGTTTTAGAGGCGCACCCCCTTGGGGATCTCAGCTCCCCACACTACGTGGCGAATGGTGATAATTCACAGTCATTCAGGAAGCTGAAAAGTGAGGGGCGACATGGTCTCTAGTAGTGGGGTGGTGATGTTGCTGTTGCTTGACTGACTGTTCACCCAGGCACCACTTCCAAGTGACTTTAAACACATCCCTCGCTTTGTACTGAGAGGTTACTTAACCAGCTGGTACAGATGCATCAACACTAGTCAGTACTGTTTCATTGGCTTCTCTGAAAATGCTACCAAACACCTAGGAACTCAGAATCCCGTGAGAAGGAATGGTGTTAGAAATTCGGGATGGTGGCACTTTTGCCACGCCCCCATATTATTATTACCATATTTGTGTCCGGTTAATGTTTACAGTTCTATATGGAGAGAGCAGCAATTCACTACTTGATTTGCTTTTATTTATTGAATCCAGACCGCGAGAATCAGAATCCCGAGTTTCAGAATTACCGGTGTTGCTTCCTCTTAACAAAACTCTAAACAGAATTTCCAGGATGGAAAAGTTCAGTTAATTCAGATTGAGATTTTTACAATGTTTTCATGTGTGTAGCTTGAGTTTTCCTGCCTTGCCCACAGTCAGGACAAATCTTTGTCACCCACCAGTCCCACAGCCGCTAAGACTCAACCAAGTAAACACAGAGACTTATATTGCTTACAAACTGTATGGCCGTGGCAGGCTTCTTGTTAACTGTTCTTATATCTTAAATTAATCCATTTCCATAAATCTATACCTTGCCACATGGCTGGTGGCTTACCGGCATCTTTACATGCTGCTTGTCATGGCGGTGGCTGGCAGTGACCCCTTCTGCCTTCCTGTTCTTTTATTTCTCCTCTCTGTTAGTACCGCCTATACTTCCTGCCTAGCCACTGGCCAATCAGTGTTTTATTTATTGACCAATCTGAGTAATTTGACATACAGACCGTCCCACAGCACGTGTGTTTAGGAAAATGAACCCCCTCTATGACACCAGTGAAAGCAAACGCTTCTGTCACGTGATAAAATGGCTGCCTGGGAAGGAACACAGAATTGTCCAGTTACTCTTACTGGTCTCTAAGGGCTGCTTCCCGGAAGGATTCATAAAAGTTTCCGTGTTTTGTTTTTTACCCTTCCCCCCATTTTAGCCCACCTTTGCTTTAGTTTCAAAGTCAGAAGGATGCTAGAGGAGCAGTTTCCCTAAAAGTGTACCTTAAACAAGTCCGGCTGTGGGCTGTCATTTCCTGACTGACGTGGGCTCCAGTGCAGACAGACTGAGGGCATTCTCTGCCACCGTGTAGCTGTGGGGTCTTTTGATCTCCTGCTTCCCAGGGACACACACCCTGCCTTTACCCCACCCGAGCGTGCTGCTTGGAGGAGACCGATGAGAACACCTTGATTACAACAACGTGAGGGAAAACTTCGAGAGAAGAGCACAAGTGTTGTCCCCTCCTCCTCCTCCTCCTCCTCCTCCTCCTCCTCCTCCTCCTCCTCCTCCTCCTCCTCCTCCTCCAGATTCTCCCTCAGGGAAGCTGTGCTGTCTCCCGTAGCAGGTTTTGTTGGGAAGTGAATCACAAGTGGCCTGTGGGTTCCTCTTCGTCCTTTGTCTCGCTGTGTAGTTGAAGATTGGCCTGGGCCTCCTGGGAGCTGGCATTGCAGACCTGTACCACCACGGTACCTCTTCACCATACTTTCAGTCTTTTAATACATCTTCCTTCTAAAAAGTTGTTTGGAGAACTGGAAAGATTTCTGCAAGTGCTGTCTATTCAGATGTGTGCTAATCTCTGTGTCGGGCACGCAGTCGGATGCTACAAAGAGGTGTTTAGGGACATGAATGATTTTGTGTGTGCACAAATCACTTCTTACCGGTGGTTTTCATTTCTTACCACTGATCTAGGGCTCCTGTGGATGTAGCTCAGTGGTTGAATGAAAAAACTTGAAACAACCTGTTTAAAACAAAAACAACAACAACAAAAAAAACTTCTCACTATTTAGGGGCCAATAAGATGGCCCAGTGAGCAGATACCTGTCACCAAGCCCGATGACCCGTATTGTGGAAGGAGAGAGCCTGTGCCTGTGAATTGCCCTCTGACTCATACATACCCACATGTGTATGCATCCACACAGGTACATGCATACACATGTACACAAACAAATATAAGCTTAAAAAAAAAACAAAAAACCTGTCCACTTTTTGGGGACATTTTTTAGGGAGATGAAATATGTTTTTAAAATGATGTGTGTGTGTTGATATCTCTCTACCTGAGCAGTGCCCATGGAGAGAGATGTGAGCTGTTCCACGTAGATGAATTTGGGTCCTCTTCAAAAGCAGTCTGTGCTCTTCACAGCTGATCCATCTTTCCAGCCCAATTAATAATCTTTAAAGGAAGAGTTTAACAGTTAAATGCAACTTGCATAGCATACTTTCAATTAAAGAAAACTGTTTAGGGTGCCTTATTTAGTAGTTCTCTTTCATTAATAGCCTTAAACACCCTTGGGTTTGCGTGTGTACGTGTGCACATGTGTTGTGGCTATTGTTTTTTTTTTTTTAATTGGCCTATATGTGTGCCCACGCATCCATCTAGGAGCCTCAAACTCTTATCCTAAAGTTTGGTGTGTAGAGATTGACATACAGACACTTGCCCAGGGACTGTGGTGCATAATGCCTTCCAGCTGAAGCAGGCACACCCAGGCGCTGTTCTTGGAGCCGACTTAGGTGATTTACTGCTTATTCACAGAGTACAATTAACATTATGTCAGGCCTTGTTCAGTCAGGCCCTTCGGTTTCCGACTCTAATCTTTCTTAGAAGTGATGATTATGGTATCTTCATATAATTGCATCTATTTATTTGTATGGCACCGATTTTAACACGCACTATTTTATTTCTTCCTCGTAACACTCTTTCCAGGCTTTGTGTATTTCACACATATGTACATTCAGTACTTACTTACTAGTTCATATGTTTAGTGTGTGTGATATGCATGTGTGCACCAGCATGTACGTATGCACTTGGAGCAAGCATGTGCCGTGGGGCCATATGTCAGAGCACAGCCTCTACTTACCATGTGGTCTCTCTGTTTTTATCTATGTGTGCCAGGCTAGCTGACCTCACGTTTTTCCACAGATTCGCCCGTCACCATGTCCTGTCTTGCCTCGGGAGCCCCAGGGTTACAGATGTGTGTTACTGGGCCCACCCTTATGGTGGGTTCTGGAAAGCACAGCTGAGGTCCTCACACAAGAAGCAAGCTTGGTCCCTTGTTCAGTACTTCAGTTTAACTGCTAGAAAGGGAGCCAAAAATTGCCTTTCTCTCAAGGACTTTCCAGTTTCCTTTGGGAAGTGAGAGCAGGCCTGGGCCCTGTTCGTATGCATCATGTCCACTCCGGGAAGGTGGCTGCCAGTCTGTAGGCAGCAATTCAGTGCTGTGCTGTGTGTGGTGAGCAGGGTTCGATGGGCAGGCACTGCTGAGGACAGACAGACAGACACACACACACACACACACACACACACACCCCTGAGACAGGAGAAGGGCAGTTCCATAGAGGAGGTTTATAAAGGTCCAGGAGCCGAAGACAGGTGGCTGGACTTCTAGGAGTTTTCATCTTTTTTTATTGCAATCTAATGTTTGTGGGTTGGTTGTTTTTTTTTTTTTTTTTTTTTTTTTTTTTTTTTTTTTTTTTTTTTTTTTAATAGAGAGAAGGTTTCTCCACGTTCTCCACGTAGTCCTGGCTGTCATGGAACTTACTCTGTTGACCAGGTTGGCCTCGAACTCAGATCCATCCTCCTGCCTGTTGGGATTAAAGGCATGCGCCACCCCCCACCCGGCTATTTGTTGGTTGTTTTTTGTTTTGTTTTGTTTTGTTTCTTTTTGCCATAGCCAAGTGATATATTTAATGGTTTAGGATTTAAAAGTTTAAAAGAGAATCTAGGCAGTGGTGGCACATGCATTTTTACCCTAGCACTCGGGAGGCAGAGGCAGGCCGATCTCTGAGTCTGAGCCCAGCCTGGTCTACAGAGCAAGTTCCTGGACAGCCAGGACACAGAAGGGCCTGCCTCACCAGCCAGCCTCATGTAGACCGGAAGCGCCAGGTTTGGTGAGAGCCATGTGGGAAGACACCCACCGGCAACCCTGGCCCCTGCACAGTGAGCACACACGTGTGCTCCTGCATGGTGAGCGCGCACACACTCTCCTCCCTCCCTCCTCCCCTCCAGCCCCCTTTGTGGGAGCCATTACCAAGCTGATGCTGGAGTTCTGAGCTCTCCGCCCCCTCTGCCTATGACCTGTGGCATAGGTGAGGTATTGTCAGTCTTCGGGCTGGTTGCCAATCCAATCTGGGGACTTTTTTTTCTTTTTTAAATTTAGTCGTCTGCGTGTTTCTGAGGAGCAACAGGGGCAGATGGTTAGCTCCACGCCCTTTCAGGGCCTGTTTCTACATAGTTAGCTCAGGTGTTGATTTCTGATTCAAACAGCCTACGGCACCTACCGTGTTTCCAAAGCCCTCATGTTTAAAGCATTGCATTTTTAAATTTTTCTTTTGTGTGTATGGTGTTTTTCCTGCATGTGTGTTTGTGTGTCCTGTGCATGCCTGGTGGCCATGGAGGCCAGAAGAGGTCATGGGCTCCTCTGGAACTGGAGCTGTAGACATGGGTGCTGGGAGGTCCTACCCAGGTCCTCTGGAGAAGCACCAAGTCATGTCTCAGCCCCAGAAATCAGAACGGGAACACCAGCACATGCTGTTGGTGGCATTTATGCAGCAGGTGGTGTGTGGTCGAGTCTGGGGTGGGGGTCGGGTGGCTGGCCCCTGCTTTCAGAGAACTTGTAGCCTAGAAGAAGCAGAGTATGAACATAATGGAGTTTAGATGAGTCTGGGGGGCCCACAGTGATACAGTAGGCTGCTCTGGGGGAGTCATCTGTAACAGAGTGCGCCTCTGGGAGTGGTCTGGGGAACTCCTTGGCAACCTGGGCAAAGGGGAGCAGCTGGGTACGTTTTCTTTGTCCCTGAGGGTCAGTTGAGCAGGTGGCGGGAATGGGAAGATTATTCCAGGCAGGGACACCCCGCTCATTGAGCCAGTGGGGTAGGGAAGCAGCAGATCGCAACCCAAGGGGCAGGAAGAAAGGCTGCTGGGAAGAGCTGGGTGGAAGTTCTTCTGCCACAGTCACTAATTGATGTTGGCGCTGGGCATCCCTTAGGTTGATTCCTTCTGCCTGCTTATAAAGTCCCATGGCAGCACACTTGACTTCACACCGCGCCTGCGAAGTGGCTAGATGTGGTAATATTCTCCTCTATCACAATAAGGAAATAGTCCTAAGAGGTTGAATTTTATCCAAGATCACTGAGTAGGTGGTGAGCAAAGCCACCTTAGAGAAGCTGGAATCTTTTGGCTCCCCTCTTCAGTGTCCACCCTCTGTGGCCCCATTTCCTGGTAAGCCTTAATGAAAATAGGATCATTATGAAAAACAAAGAACCGCGGTTCTGTTGGAACTCGATGCCAAGCTGAGCACGGCAGGAGTCTCCAGTCTCGGCGGCGAGGGTTTCTTCTGCTCACTTCCTTTTAGCTCAGCGAAACAAAGTTCAGGAGACCTGTAAGTGCTCTTCATTTTGGTGTCTAGGAGGCCGGAGATCAGACTGTGGCCAGAATTCTCCTTTTTTTAGTCTGAAGCACTCGCATGACGTAGTAGTGAGAGGCAGGGAAATGTGAACCCCCAAACTCAGCTTTGCTGCTTGTAGAAAGAAGGAAATGGAGAAACACTGTTCCTTAATGGTCTTGATCGTGCACAAAACAGAAACCCGGGTCTCCCAGGCCTGTCTGTCCTGGGCACACTGTCTTTGGAAAGCCAGTTTGACAGGATCGTGAAGCTTGGCTCAGCTGTCTCAGAGCTTTTGTGTGACCTTGTGTGGCACACAGTTTTAGTCTGCCTGCTGTAAAAACTGCCCGCCTACCACAGTGGTTGATATGAGAATGAAACTGGATCTTGCACACCATTCCCTGAGACATTTTAATTGATCTTAAGGTTTTTTTTTGTAAGAGGGATGTGTATCTTGGGGCTGATGGATGCATTTTAGTGGACTGATTTCTCCATAACAAGCCTAGTGATCAATTTTATGATCAATGGTTCAATTGGAGGGAATTATAGTATGTTTAAGAGTTGAATGCAGTGCCAAGTATAGTATGCCCTCCGTAAGTAGCTGCTATATTCTCTGCTTAATTGAGTAGGGCTGTTGTTGTTCTTGGCTTAAGGCCATGCCCACCCCAGTGGGGAAGTGAGTCTGCTGGAGCATCGGTCTCTCTCTAGAATCCTCGTGTGAAGTGACAGCAGAGACTGTGGGAGCCGTGGTGGCTCACCTCCTCCAGGAGCGTGGATGCTGAGTGTGTGTGGGAGTCCTGGTGGGCTCACCTCCTCCAGGAGCGTGGACGCTGAGTATAGAGACAACAGTCAGAGCTGGGACTGAGTCAGATTCCCTACCCTTAGGGGAAGCCCTGCTCTTCTTGATGATCAGTTATTGATTTTGGTGTTGTGTTTTTATTATCTTGTGTTCCGTAAGAAATCTTTAAAACCCTGCCACTGAGTTTCGGCGCGCTAGCCAGGACTGGTTGTTCATTCTTGGGCAAGCACTGCCAGGAGAGCCTGGTTCTGCTCAGCAGGAAGGGCAGTACAGAGCCCGAGCCCTGCAGGAGGATGTGGGTTTTAAGAGCCAGATTAGCGCACGGGCTTGCTCAGAAGCTCCTCCCTCTTTGGGAGGTTTCCTTTCGGTGGCAGACTCTGAGGGGCCCAGCTGTGCTTTATTTCGTGGCTGTTCTTATGCTGCAGAAAGACCCGGTTCTCTGACTTGGCTCTAATTTGGGGGGAGAGAAGAGGAGAGGAGGAACATCTGATAGATTAGAGCTATGTTGAGTGTCTTGTGGCTTCTTTTATTTTTGTTTCACACTTATTTGTTTAGGTGTGCACATGTGTGTGCCTATGGCATGGCACACAGGCAGAGACCAGAAGAAGGCTAGTGGACTTTGGTTCTCTCCTTCTACCCTGTGGCTTGTGGGGATTGAACTCAGGTCATCGGGCTTGGTACCTCTCCCCACCGAGCCGTCTCACCAGCCCTCCCCTTTAAATATAGCTTCCAAGGTAGCTTGGTGCATGTGGGAGGGCTGGTAAGAAAGACCATGAGCACCAGCCTTCTCTGCAGCAGTTCAGGGTGTGTGAAATGGGGATGTGGGTAGGAGCGAGCCCCAGGAATCATGGTGTGGGGTGGGAATGTGGATAGGAGAGAGCCCCAGGAATCATGGTGTGGGGTGGGAATGTGGGTAGACGAGAGCCCCAGGAGTCCAATGCTGTCCCCAGGAAGCAGAACAAGAGGTTGTGAGGCCCCTTTTAGCACTTTGTAGGCATGAAATTACCTCTAAGGAACATACACCTTGGAGGGTTACTTCCCACCTCATTCTGTGTCTTGGAAAGAATGGGCAAGCTCTTTTGTGGGTCCTCGTCACAGCATGATTTTCCATTTCCACTAATTGCCGGCCACTTCGACTGAATTCCCACTTTCATCCTTGCCCCAGGCAGGGGGAGGGGACTATTGTCCTGAGACATAGGAGTCCCGCTTCACTTCTGATGGTGACTTTTTCTAATCCTGGCTGTCAGTCATTGAAATCAGCATATAGTCATATTTTATGCCCAGGTGAAAACACCATTTTTTTTTTTTTTTTTGTATCTGACATTTATCCTAAAATGTGGCACTATCATGTGGTCCAGGTTTTTGACATCCTTTGATGGTTTTTGGAAACTAAAAGCTAGTTTTGACCTGTGGAATGTCTAGGGATGAGGTTGATGGATGCAGTAGGGGAGGTTTTCCTTAACTCTCTCTGGTCATATCTCTGAACTTCTTGGCCATGCCTCGGGAAGGACAGGCTCCAAAAATGTCCACAGAATCACCACCCTCAGGGTACTCACTTGTGTTGAACATGTACCGAGGCAGATCCCATTGCATTTTAATTTTGACCTGACTATTAGACTCAATTACAGCATGATGCAAAAGTTGTACCTTTTTTCTTTTTATTGTTTTTAATTAGACCAAGACAAAAGGGTGGATTAATAAACCTCAACTGTGAATTAGTAACCAATGTTATGGTATAGTACACTTTTTGGTTCCTCGAGACAGGGTTTCTCTGTGTAGTTTTGGTGCCTGTCCTGCATCTCGCTCTGTAGCCCAGGCTGGCCTCGAACTCACAGAGATCCGCCTGGCTCTGCCTCCCGAGTGCCGGGGTTAAAGGCATGAGCCGCCGCCGCCCGGCTATAGTGCGCTTTTAAGTTGTGGCGGAGACCAAGGTAAGAGCGCTCTGCATCTGCCTGTTACCTGTGAGGCGGCACACTGACCAGAGCATCACCTGCGTGAGAGGGGCAATGAATGGTACCCGCTGTGTGCGTGGCGTCTCGGCGCTGACACGGAACACAAGGGGCTGGTCCATCGAAAACTGCAGATCTGTGGGCCGAGGACCGTGTTTCTAACGTAGGGAAATTATTTTAGCTTTAACCTTTTTGTGTCCTTTGTACTTACAAAGGACGCACAGACCATAAGCTGGAGTTTCCCCGGCGCTGTCTGGGATGGCGATACTTGTTTCTGTTTGGCTAAAGATGAGGTGGAAGCCCTAAGCAGTGGACCTTAGCTCCAAGTCGCTCAGTCCTCACCCCGTTGGTTGTCCTTTATGCACACACAGGCGTGTGTACATCTGTGTGAATGTGCTTCTGTAGAGCAAAATTCCAGCGGAAGTGAGAGAAGACTCAGCTGTTATTAAAAAGTGAGTAGTTCCGGTGCCAGAGAGGTGGCTCAGCAGTTAGGAGCTCATAGCCACCTTCCAGAGGACCTGAGTTCAGTTCAGTTCTCTCTCTCTCTCTCTCACACACACACACACACACACACAGAGAGAGAGAGAGAGAGAGAGAGAGAGAGAGAGAGAGAGAGAGAGAGAGAGAGAGAGAGAGAGAGATCTTTAAACATAAAATGAGTTTTAGAAAACTATAATGAAGAGCTCTCTGTGACTGGCCTCTGGCCTCTGGCCTCCACTGTGGCTGCAGCTGTGTTGAGATGATCTCCGTGTCTGTCTTCTTTTAACATGGTTTATCTGTCACTGGATGGTGTTGGAAGTTAGCCAACGGTGTTACCTGCTTCCATCTTTTGCCTCCATTTCTGTTACATCCTGCATCCTCTTAGATTCACTAAGTCCCTCCCTCCCTCCTCTCCAGCATTCCTTCCTTCCTTCCCCCTTACTTACACACTTACACACAATGTTTCAGAGACACATTGTCCACTGGCTGCCTTCAACCTAACAGTCACCTTTAGTCGGGTGTGGGTGCGTGTGTGCCGCCAGCTTCCTGCTCTTCCCCATGTTGAACTCAGTGACTGTTTCTTCCATAATGAAGTTACTAGTGCTTTGATGGTGCAGGGTGGGTCCTGAGGCGAGTCTACCTGTGCTCATCCACACCTGGACCCACCACGATCACCGCTCCCACCATCCAGCTTTTTAAATGAGCTTTCTCTCCTTTCCTTTGCAGCAGACACTCTCCAATGAAGTTCACTGTGTTGAAGAGATTCTGAAGGTGAGTTCATAATTAACTGTGTGTCACTGGAAGAAATCCTGAGCCAAACAGACAAATGCCCATGTGATCTCACTTTCCTGAGCAGTGCCATTCTAACACAGACCATTATTCAGGTCTCTATCAGATTTTACTTGCCAAGATGAGGTTTACAAACTGCAAGAAATTTGCATCGGAGTTTTACAAATTTCTCAAGTTTTATGTTTGCCCATAGCCACCGAAGACAGGTGCTCACTTCCCAGAGAAGAAACACCTTATATGGGTGTAGCATGGGAGACACCAGGCTTAAATAGCCCCATATCCTGATTCTCTCACTTTTTAGACAGAGAAACCTGGTGCGCGTGGCCTCTTTAATGAGATTTTAAAACGTTAAAGAGCTGAGTGTGGTGGTATATGCTTTTTTATTCCCAGCACTCCACAGCAGAGAAAGACAGATGATCCCTGTAAGTTTCAGACCAGCCAAGGCTACCTAGTGAGATCCTGTGTGCCTCTCTTACACACACATGCGCGTGCGCGCACACACACGCACACACATGCACACGCACACAGGAGCAGGGAGGGAGAAAGGACTTCCTTACTGGGTTCCTTTTGTTTGTTTTTCTTTGCTTATTGTGAGTTCTGTGAATGCCTTACTTCTTTCTGTAAATGGATCACCACATGTGTACCACCTCTCTATATCTTCCTGTATTCTATCTCTTATCTCCTTTACACATATTACCCACTTGCTCTGATTTTCTTGCACTAGAATGATGTATTCCTTAAACAAAACAAAGCAAAAAAATCCTGGTAGATTCTTCTCTTGAACTATGAGCTTTCTTTCGTCAAGTCAGAGAACTGAATAAACTGTCATGTGACCCAGTTTGCCTTGAATTCCTAGGAATTCAGAGCTTAAAATATTGCTTGTATAAAGTAATTGCAGTAATTAGGGGGTTTGTATGCTTCTTACTCTCTCTCTGGCTTGTCACTTGCTTCTGTTGGTCTTAATGTTCTTGTGTCTCTTTTTATAAAGTTTGATTTTATTTTTGAAGTTCTGATCTATGGATTTTTCTCTACTGTTCATTTTTTCCCTCTAAAATACATATTTACCCCCAAATATACTTTGAATCCACCACCTTCATTAAAAAAAAAATACTAACCAATGCTACTGTTTGAAGCCAGCAAGTAAGGATATTGGTTATTTTTTCATTTGTGAGTATTTACTTATCTATCTATCTATCTATCTATCTTAATTTTTTATAAAAGGTATTTGGGCAGATATCTGAACTGTACTGGCATCATCTCTGTCTTGCACCAGTGTTCATCCTTTTGTCCTTGGGTCTTTTCTGTTACTCTGCAGAGGCATGTTTTGAAATGCTAAAGGCTGATGTTCTTGCCATCTAGCAAGGACGGTGAATATTTAACTAATTACCTTGCTCAGGTTTTGGTATCAGCCTTTACCTCTCATGATTCTAAAATACTCCATTTATCAACTCAAAAAAAAAATAGTGTCTTAATTATATATTCTCTGAAGCAGTATGTGGTCTGTTCTGTATTTACCCAAAAGTGACTGAAAGGATGGACCTTCCTCTGCCTCCCGAGTGCTGGGATTAAAGGCATGTACCACCACCGTCCGGCTTTCTTGTTAGATTTTGATATTTGTTAGTTGAAGACAAACTGAATCCTTTCTTCAGGGATGATAGTGTTATAGTACTGGGCACTAGTAAAAGCATCCACCATCTCCCAATGTCACTTTAATACACTCAAGTACTGGGAATGCTTGAGCAAAAGATGCAAGCAAAGACTGTATGTTTCCATTTTGAACCCAGAAGTGACAGCTGAAAGGATGCCCAGACACCCCAACTCTGTCTTTCTGTTCCACCTTTCTGAGCTAGTGGGGACCCCAGTGCACTGTACCTGCCTTTCCTGTCCTGACCCAGTGTCCTCTGCCCAGGGTTCTCACTCTTGATCTTATGTCAACAGTTTATTCAGATTGCCAGGAGTCCACTGACAGTTCCCTAAGAGTGAAAACCAGCCGTGGATGATATACGATGCTTGATGTCAGTTCTCACTGGTTCTCAGGGGCCACGTTTAGGCTGAAAGTGTTTTTTCTAATGAAGGGGAAGTGGTGTACTCCCTGAGACCTGCAGCCAGTCATGTGTTTTAGTGGCCTGGTCCCAGGGGCCTTGGAAGAATATGCGTAGGCATCACCCCAGTGCAGCTGTCTTGGGCTGGCTTCATACAGAGTGGCATTACGGCTTGCTTGCTCATCTATTTGCTATCCCGACACAGTTTTAGCTACTAGGATGCCAGTAAAGAGGACAGAGTCATTGCTTTTGTGGGGACCAAGGTAGGAAAGGAAAAGTTACAAAGCAGTGATAGGGGCAAGAACAGACGGACAGACAGACCAGTGAACAAAGGAAGTAGGGTGAATAGTGGGGTGAAGTCTTACGGTTAGAGCAACACAGCAGGTCTGGGGGAAATAAGCAAGGAGGAGACGGGAGGCTCCCGATGGGGGGGGGGGGGCAGAGGGCGAAGGGATGGAGTGGAGTCAAGTCTGAGCCTCCAGACTACCTGCTCAACTTTCTCTTCCTCGTAATGGCCCCAATTTCCCTAATGCCCAAGGCATTTAGGGAAGTGTGGAAATTCTTTCAGACCAGGAACCACTTAAGAGTCTGCAAGAGTTTATGTACCTCACCGCTGCCTGATTCCTTGGGGCACACAGCCTTAGGCTACGGGCACTGTTAGGGGTAATTGGTAGTAAAAGGTCACAGATGTCATCACAATTCCAATAAATTCTTGGAATGCATTAGAATGCTGTTTCAAGCTCTTCAGTGACTTCCACACCTAGAGTATGCCGACTGAGCAAAGAAGCTCACTGGGTAAAGGATTGAAAACTACATTTCAGTTAAATGCAGGCGATTGCTGATGCTGGGTGCAGGCTCCAATGTCAGCAGCTAAGAGGCTGAGGCAGGAGCCTGAGGCAGGCGCCCTCTACCTAAAAGTTGTGCTGTTTCTACTCACTGTCTTCTGATTCCATGTACCCAAGCACTTACTTACATTACCCTCACAAAAATAAGTGGTCAGAGCTTATCTTTTAGTGAGAACTGATGCCCAGAATTCAGGCCAGTTTTGCTTGCTGACAGATCCAGTTGGGGCAAAGCAGATGGCCTGTGACCAATAAGGTGTGAGTTCACTTTTAACAAGTAGTCAGAGCCCACACCAGGGGCTGGAGAGATGGCTCCGTTAAGAGCAGAGTGTCTTTAAAAACCAATAAATCTCACATTAGTCATGTTGCCTTACCACATACAATGCCGCTTATTTTCACCTGTTGCTGTGACTACTCACCAAGGCAGGAGGGAAGAGCCAGTAGGATGGTGCTGTGTGGCATGTATGTGTCCACCGGCCATCTTCCCTTGGGGTGGTGCTGCGTGGCATGTATGTGCCCACCGGCCATCTTCCCTTGCTGAGAAGCTAGGATGGCATCACTCAGACAGGAGCCAGGCAGGGTCTTGACAAGCATGCAGTGCTAGGCTAGAGTGTGGTGTGCGGAGGAGGTGGCGCGGGGTGACAGGCACCTGCCTCTGGGGAGAGTTGTCAAGTCCCCTTTGTAGCCAGGTGTGAACACGTGACTTGGCCCCTTTGTAGCTAGGGAGACAGGAGCCTCTAACCTCTGCTCAGCCTTCTGCTCCTTCTGGGCTTTGGCTCCATCATTTACATCTTGCTTTCTTCTTCTTTTTTTTTTTTTTTAATTCGTAGAAAATGAGTTTCCTCATCTTGAAATGCTTATCTAACACCATTTTAGCCCTCTCAGTGTGTGTGTGTGTGTGTGTGTGTGTGTGTGTGTGTGTGTGTGTGTGTTCCTGATTGTACACTTGTAATCTGCCATACCTATTTCCCCTGAAGGTGCTTTTTGTTTGTTTGGTTTTGGGTTTTTCCAAGTTTCTCTGTGATGGCTGGCCTCAAACTCAGAGACCCGCCTGCCTCTGTCTCATGAGTGCTGAGATTAAAGACGTGTGTCACCACCACTGCCCCAGCCTCCTCAAGCTTTTAAGCAAAGTAACATAAATATGATAGTTCTGAAAAGCATATTAATTTGTAAGTTTTAGAAATCTTGCCTTAAACCAAGAAAATAGGGAATAAAGATTAAAGTTTTGCTACTGAGAAAAATTTGCCCGCTTCTGAAAACAGGCGAATAGTGCTGCCAGGGAAGGGTCAAATCTATTAGAACCCTCCTGAGTGGAGCAAGTGGCCTGAATGACTTGTTTGTTTAAGTCAGGCAGGAAAGCTCTTCCTTTGAACTCCAATAATTCCCGGAAGTGCAGTGAAGAAGCCGGGTGGAAGAGTGTGCTGATCGGCGGCCTTGCCCGGCTCCGCCTGCCACTTCCAATGCTCAGAGCTGCCCGACGTCGCCAGCACCCGCTGAAGCGCCTGTGCGCTGTGGCGTTCGGTGCTGGGCCAGTCCCTTCTACCCCCGTCCTTAAGCTGCTCTCTGTCAGTTTTGTAAGTTCAGCGGCCAGTGGGGCCTGGTGTAGGCGTTGTTCTAAAAGTGGATGAAACACCCCGTGAGACGGTGCCTTCTGTGGATCACC
Source organism: Peromyscus maniculatus bairdii (assembly GCF_049852395.1). Classification (NCBI taxonomy): domain Eukaryota; kingdom Metazoa; phylum Chordata; class Mammalia; order Rodentia; family Cricetidae; genus Peromyscus; species Peromyscus maniculatus. Next base: position 96,467,691 of record NC_134861.1, read on the forward strand.
CGTCCACTCTGCATTTTAAGTTCAGAACCACCTGGCATGGATGTTCCACTTATACTTGCTTTTTCTTCCTCTTCCAAATCTCTTTCTAGGAAATGACCCACTCGTGGCCCCCTCCTCTGACGGCCATACACACGCCCAGTACAGCCGAGCCATCCAGATTTCCTTTCCCTACAAAGGTAATTCCATAAATCACAACCGGCACAGCATCCACTGCAGTGGGAGGTCGGGGTGCAGGACAGGACAGTGTCCACAGCAGTGGGAGGTCGGGGTGAAGGACAGGACAGTGTCCACAGCAGTGGGAGGTCGGGGTGCAGGACAGGACAGTGTCCACAGCAGTGGGAGGTCGGGGTGCAGGACAGGACAGTGTCCACAGCAGTCAGAAGTCGGGGTGCAGGACAGGACAGGACAGTGTCCACAGCAGTGGGAGGTCGGGGTGCAGGACAGGACAGTGTCCACAGCAGCAAGAAGTTGGGATGTTGCTCTGAACATTGTCTCCTGGAATCTTTGGAGACCGGGCTAAAGGCCATAATTTAGCTTTTACGGAATGTTAGAAGGGTTTTAGGTAACCTATTCTCCATCTCATATTGGTTAGAATATCTTAGAATTGTATAGGGCTTTATCTCTTACAGCATTCAGAACTTCTCCGTCTGGTTTCTCATTTGAAGATTTTTCCTCTAGAGATGGAAAAACAAGGAGAGGGGAGTTAACTGAGGCAGATTGACGACTATAAGTTCGGGTTTCTAGACGCATACATCTATATGAATGCACACGTGCAGACCTTGCATTTATTTCATAGTTCGTAAATTTTCTTTAAAGTGAACAGCAAACATTAATCCTGGTCTCCATACAAACAAATGAATCATGGACCTGATTTTAAATGGTTTATCGACACAGCCATCTTTTTATTTTTGGCTTTTACTTTAAGAAATATGTATGTATTTTATGTGTATGGCTGTTTTGCCTGCATGCATGTCTGTATACCACATGTATACAGTGCCCACAGAGGCCAGAAGAGGGCAATGGTTCTTATGGTACTGGTGTTTTAAATAGTGTGGGCTGTCATGTTGGTGCTGGGAGTCACTCTGATCCTCTGGAAGAGCAGGAAGTGCTCCTAACCCCTCAGGCATCTCTCCGTTCTTGGATTATGCTTTTAAATAACCTTAAGGACGTATCTCAAACACTTGGAGTTCTGCATTGTCTGGCCTGGTATGCATGCATTCATATTTATAGGTAGTCCCACAGTACTGTTTTCAGAAGTTATACCAGTAAAACCCCAAATTTACTGTAGTTATTCTTCCCAGTTTATAAACAAGGTCCATCAATAATTTGTTTTTGTTTTTGTTTTGTTTTTTGAGACAGGGTTTCTCTGTGTAGTTTTGGTGCCTATCCTGGATCTCACTTTGTAGTCCAGGTTGGCTTCAATCTCACAGAGATCTGCCTGGCTCTGCCTCTCAAGTGCTGGGATTAAAGGTGTGTGCCACTGCTGCCCGGCTTAATAATGGTTTTAAAATAAAGCCTTAAACTATGCAATTACAATTGCTCAATACCGAAGGGAAGGTAAATTCTGGAAAGCCAGGAAACAAGGAAAGAGATTCCTCAGGGATTGTTCCACGTGTTTCTTGTCTATTCAGTATGAGGACTGGTTGGCTGGAGGGCGGATGCTTGTGCCGTGCAGTGAAATGTGAAGTGTAGGAGGTGAGCACAGTGAGTGGTGTCCACACCGTCATTTATTCCTCTCTGTATCTGAGTTTTATGAAGCTGTCGGTTTTCTAAGCCTGCAGAGTGTCGCCTGTAGGCTGTAGGCCACACATCTCTAACGATGACCTTTTTCTTTCTAGGATCCTCTGCACGTCAGTACTGCAACCCAAAGCCAAAGTAAGTGAATATCTGAACCGTGCATTGCATCATAGAACAAAGCATGCTTTTTTTTTTTTTTTTTAAAGTAAATGTTAGCAGATTTAATGATGATACATTTGTAACAAACTCCCACAGAGACTAGGAAAGAAAACAATCGCAGGGCCACTCTGTAGGTACAATTGGAAGTAATCCGTTTTCATGAAAATCAGATAAAATAGAAGTTAGTATTGCATGACTCATGGTTGTTGTTGTTGCTGGTTTTTTTTTTTTTTAAATGTTTGAAACAGTGTTTCTCTGTGTAGCCTTTGCTACATCCTCTACCCCGAGGTCTGCCCACCCTGCAGGATTACAGGCGTGCAGCACCACACCTGCTGACACGTGGGTTATCTTGAGCACAGCTCACAGTGTTCCTCTGTCTGCGGCCAAGTGATCCTTTCTTGGTCCCCTTTTGAAGGGCTGTAAGTTCTGGAGAACCTGGGAAACTAACAGGACCCAGCCTTCCCTTGAACAGTAACCGCTCAGAGCAATGGACCATGTCCTGGTTACTTATTTGCCTGTCAAGCTTTGCAAAGATCCCTAGAATATTTGCGGTCATTTGGTTGGTCAGAGCAAGTGAAGGGGAGGAGAGTCTGCCAGGTGACGGTGCCAGGCAGCAGGTGACCGCTAAGGAAGGAAGGGTTAGTGCTGTGTAGATGAGGCGTGGGGGAGGGGAGCTTACAAGTGTCCACAGAGGCGATTGCGTTCAATCACCCCTTCTTTTTCTTGATGATTTTTCTTGCTTGAATCTCTGAGATATGAAGACCAGGAAAAGGTTAGAAGAGCCAGAGTCGGAATAGAGAGAGCCCTCTAGACTAGGTTGAGTGGCTTACTGCCTGAGAGCACGTCTTTCCGCAGCTGTTTTTGTCAGTCAGCCTCCACTGGGCCACAGCCTCAGCTTTCCACAAGCATGTGCACGAACTTGACCCACTCCGCTGTCTGATGCTGGTAGACCAGGCTACTGTTCCTCTGTCCAGGGAGACAGAATGCCATCTTGTAAAGGAGTCAGAACCAAGTGGCCTCTCCGCACTGTGCCCTGGTTATATTGCCACAGTACATGTGTAGGGGAAATTGACGGCCGCGTCAGGCCATAATACTTGGGCAGTCAGTCCGGGGACGCATGGCCGGTACAGTGGTTGTGAGTCCTGAAAGCGGAGTGCCAGCCCAGCTATGGTAGGGGTTTCTGTGTGTCTTTCTGCTTCTGTCTGCAGGCTTTTGTGCCTCCCACGGGGGCATGGCCGTGTGGCTGCTAGTTCCGACAGACCCTTTACCCCATCCCACTGTTGAGTTGATGGGAGATGAAGCATCCCTTGGCCCGAGCAGCTTTGGGGCTGTCAGAATCTGGTGGTGGTCTTGGGTGTTGCTACACCAGGGGCCTACCTCAGGGTAATCCAAGGGCTGCTGCTTTTTCCTCTTGGTATTTTGGGAATTTTATCCTAACGAGCATGTGGCCTTTGTGGCCTGAAAGAGAGACATGGTTGTTAGGTGAGGAAGGGGAGAAGTATAGATTCTTCTGTGAAAAAAGAATCTTCTATTGAAGAATGTCATGTGCTGCCTAATTTTATGTCAACTTGACAGAAGCTAGAGTCATTGTGGAAGAGGGAACCTCAGTGAGAAACTGCCTCTGCCAGGTTGGCCTGTGGGGCGTTTTCTTGATGGCTAGTTGATGTGGGAGGATCTATCTATCAATCAATCAATCAATCAATCAATCAATCACAATGAGGTTTCTCTATGCATCCTTGGCTGTCCTGGAACTCACTCTGTAGACCACACTGGCCTTGGAATTCTTACTTTTTTTACAAAAAAAAAAAAAAAAAAACACTGGGCATATTGGTCCTGGTATTTAGGTTTGGGAATCTGGAGAGAGGTGTGGGGCTTTTATCCGAGTGTCCTGCTGTTTATGTCTGAGCTCACACAACATGGTCGCCTAAGGTTTTCCAACATGCAGCCCTGTCAGGACGACCTCTTAGGGAGTCCTTGAGAATGCCTCTACATCAGCGCTCTAGCTGTCTAGGCCATAATTTGAAAATATGAGTGCTGCTGCCACCGTGAGGAGAGAGTGGGTAACTGTGAGGGTGAGAGAGTCGCCACCCCTGCCCAAAAGGTACCCGTGTTAACTTTCCACATTTGTTTTCTGGCTCCCCTGACCTCGGGCCGGGACACATTGGCTACTACCCATCTGGTGCATTACCTCACTTCCTGTTCCCTGTAGGGCTCACCAGGGAATGAGTTAGAGACCAATCTCTCCGAGGCACCCCTGTGCTGTGGCCCTGAACTTTCTGTCCTGGACCCAGAGTCCTGTGAACCTGGCTCTCACCCGTGCTGGTCACTGCACTCCACACCCGTCCTCACCTGGGACAGACCCGGGGCCTGACTCCTCCGCTTCTCCACATTCGCTCTCCTTCCTCCTGAAGGTCTTCGTGCACTCACGCTGCTAGAACCCCACAGATTCTCTGTGATTCAGCCACCTCATGCCTTCCATATAGTTTGCCTTCCTTGGTCATTATAGGGTGGCTATTCAGGAATCGGGACAGTAAAATTGCATAATTGCCATGTGTACTAACTGCACACTGCCCTAGGTTGTGAATGTTTGTGGATCTGTTTCATGTCCCTCAGGCAACTGTAAGCACATTTAAAGACCGGGCCAGATGTTTTTACACATATTGGTTTCTACCAGGCAGTCTGTAAATAGGTGCTGAGTGAATGAATTAGGCTATGGGACACTGACTCCAGGAGGGCCAGGTAGGACAGAGGCCGTGCAGTCACGGATGGACCTGGAAGTCAAGTCAGGTGGGATATGAGGACAGCATTGCCATAGAGCGCCCATAGGAACCCAGTAAACTGTCATCAAGAACAGAAACTCTGTCCCACAGCTTGAAAGTTACCAGCAAGTTGGGGTGGCATTCTCAAGCCCTGAATTCAAAGCAGCTCTGGCTTATTAAGAATTTGTTGCTGATGTTTTGTTTATGAACAAGCTCTCTCTCTCTCACAGGGCCGTAGGAGACTGTGCCGAGTGCAGTGGCCAGTGCAGAGTTTATACTGTGTCTGGGTACGGGGAGGAGGCTCTGGAGAGGGAACTGAGAGTTTATGATTTCATCAATGTGTGTCCACGCTGCTCTGACTGTGTCTTCCTCCCCACAGAACAATATGATACGCCTTCCAAAACCCATCCCAGTTCCCAGCAAGGAACATCGTAAGTAGAAAAAGGAAAAACCAACCTTCATTTATTAAAATTTGATAATATGACATTGAAATTTCCCGTGTAAGTCCATTATGTAGGCTCCTCCCTCCCGTTTTCAGTTAATGGCATTCATAAAATACGGCTGCATTGTAGAGGGAGGAAATGGGCCACGGTTGCATCTGGATCAAGGTTTATGCACTACGGGAGAATGTGCTGAGGGGTTTTCTGGAAAGAAAGGTTTTGAGCTATTATTTATGCATTGACCGTGGAACTCAGAAGGCTTTGGCTTTTAAAACTTCAAACTTAAATAGTTTTAGCTTTGGGAATTGAAATGGGGGATGTGTGGAGTGAGATTTTCTTCCATTTCCTGGCCTATTTAATGCCAGGAGCTTGTCCTGCCACACAGATGTTCTTATCCAGGCCAGGCACGGCTAAATGTATTCTGGGTTTTTGGAACACTTTAATCTTCACTTTATAGATGTTTAATTCGGCATTTTGACCCAATTTATTATTTTTTTAAGTATTGAATTACTATCTCTTTCCATGCCCTCCACCACTCCTGAAGTCATTGTTAGGAAGAGTGAGGCATCCTGCTCAGGGCCCCCCTCCTTGTCTGAGCTGTGGCTGACTCATCAGACGATGGTGCAGGTACTCCTGGAGTTCAGAGTCCTGCCGCTTCGTGCCTGTGCCCGAGGAGGCCAGAAGGGGGCATTAGGTCCCCTGGAACTGGAGTTATAGATGGTTGTGAACCATGGAGTGCTAGGAATTGAACTCTGGTCCTCTGGAAAAACAGCCAGTGATCTTAACGGCTGAGCCATCTCTTCAGCCTGTTTCTTCTATTTTTTTAGGCACAATATTTGTTCCTTGTGTTTTGGAGAATAGGCATTGCTAAAAAAACGTCAGTTGAGTAGAAGAGTGTATTGCATGTTGCTGTGACTGAACGAGACAGGGTTAAGTCTTTGTTGTCAAAGACCAGCTCCATGATAGAGTACTTTTCACTTCAACAGAAAAATGAACAGCAATGTAAGAGTTTTGGTAGATGAACTTTCTTTGTCTGAAGGATGGTTTCTTTTGCTTGGTCAGAATATACTTCATCGTGGTCTTGGTGGATGAGGAGTTTTTGCTTATTAGTGTCCTCTACTTGAAAAAGACAAAACCCAGCAAACCTATGCCACTTGCATTTCCTCTTTTCTGTTTTGTTTTTTTCATTTTGGGGAATTTTGCTGGCAGTTTTGAATCACCAGCTTAGACTATGGGGAGAAAGGAGGAGCTGAGGCCAGGGACCAGTCCTGTTAAGAGTCTGGGTATTGGAGAAATTATTTTGGCCACTCCACGTAGTTAAAAGGATATTTATTTAATGGCGTAACTCACAAATTAAGTAATGGGTAGGTCGCAGGGTCTGGGGAAGGTGTAACGCAGTCCAGCGGTGTTCTCCGGAGCTCTGCACAGTCAATCTCTACCGGTCAGCGTTCCGGCACCGAGCTAGCGCCCAGAGAGAGTGCTGGCCCATCCAGCTCTCGGGTCCCCAGGCGCCTCCCCTCGCCCCGCCTCGTAGTCGTGACAGTTGCCAGAGTCTCAATGGGGGTTGGAACTTCCAGAACCAAGCTGGAATGGCTACCCACTACATCTGGGAGACCGCCCCAGGTCACCAGGCTTTGCACTGGTTTGTGATGGTTGGATGTTGAGGATCAAGTCCTGGTCACCAAAGAAGGTCCTGGCCATTTTCTGTGGGGGCATGGGGGGGGGGACTGAAGCCCTGTGTTCCCCGGTGGTCAGGGTCAGTTCGGCAGGGAGCCAACCCATGCAGAGCAGTGGCACCAAGCACAGGAAGGAGCTGGCTCTCCAGTGTGTGAGTGAAGCATGAAAGTGAGTGGGCAGAAGTCACTTCCTCCTCTGTCCATCACATGCAGGCTAGTGTCCTAGGAACTGCAGAGTGACCATTGAAATCAGAGAAGCCAATGGACTTACATCCCGTGACGGAATTTTCTAAATAAAAACTGCTAATTGATATTTGTACATGAGATGCTCTTGAGGTACGCAGGGAGAGGGGGAGAACAGGAGAACAGGAACAGGAACAGGCAGGTGAGGATGGGAGGGAGGTGGAGGAAGTTAGATAAGTGTGAGGTTTCAGTAGTGGTGTGGGGTACTGAGCTCACACTCTTGACAGGTGCCAAAATGAAATGCACACCATGAACAGAGGAATTCCTTTTATGTGCTTGCCTCTAGTGGAGAGTGAGTTAATTTATGCCGTAGTGTTCTCACACTTAGTGTGGCGGGTTCCTTAGAGCCAGTGATTAATTTGATCCAGTGAAGGCATCCAGGCTCCCGTGTAGTTAGGCTGCCTGAGTGGCAGCCGGTGTAGTGTTGGGCAATGGTCTCTTGTCCCTTGCACTTCAGAACTGTTAATTGCAGGGTTGTTTATGCTCTGACTTGATCCTGGTAGATCTGGAAGTAGCTAACCCATTTAAAAGAAGAGTGGACGTGGAAGGAAGGAGGAGGCCAGTGGGAGAGCCCAAACTTCACAGCCTGAGGTCACCCTTGTGTCTGTCTGTCCAGCCTTGGGTGGAGGAGCAGAGTGGCAGACTGAATGCCTAAGTGGAATGTCTGTCTGAGCACACTCACTGCCTTTGTGTGTCTTAAGCTCTAGTTACTTCTGAGCCTTCCGGCAAAGCCCTGCCGGTACTGATCACCAAGGTGTTAGGACTGCTGTTTGTCTCCAAGTTCAGGGAGGGTATGTTTGTCCAACGGTGCTTGCCTTAGCAGTCCACTTCCTTTCCAAGATCTGCAGTTTCAGGACAACACACAGCACGTTTCCTCTTCCTGTGGGTCATTGTGTCTTCTGTACGGTTCCTTTCTGGGAGCCCAGGGCAGTTGGCAGCCCCTCAGGGGGCCATGGCACCCATGCCTTAGGAGCTGTAGAGAGGTCCACACTCACTGCTGCTTCTCTTCCCCCTCTCACCGATGAGCTGCTGGAAAAGGTGCTTTCCTTCATTTGTTGGTTCATTGCCCCTGAAATCAACCCCTACTTGGAATAAAGGGGTAAAGAAAGAAATCACTCTCCCGTTGAAATCTGACTTACCTGGAAAATCCTGTTCGAAAGAAGGAAGGCAGGACTTCAGGGCTACCTGGCCTTGGGGGAGAAGGAAGGGGTGTTAATGACAGACAGAGAAGTCTGATATTTTTGTAAATAGCCTGAGTATTCAAGTTGTCTCAGTAGTGCTAGTTTTTAAATCCCTCAGCGCGGCGCAGATGGAGGGCCAGTCCTCAGTGCACTGGATGGCACTCAGCTGCTATTTTAGTCACCATAGCAAGACTTAACGTCAGCTGAAGGCTTCTGGGCCTTCTGGCCTTGTTCATTGTGTTTTGTTTTTCTGTCGTCCAGGGGATTGAACCCTGGGCCTTGCTCAGACTCCTGGGAATTTACATCCCCAGTCCCCAAATGTCCTTTAGAATGAGGTCTAGTGACACAGTTTGCTTGTCCCAGTTAACTTAAATCGTATTAAGAAAATCAATTTTTTTCTCTTGCCATTTTATAAAAAGTTAGCATCTACTAACTTTGTTGGGTGATGTTTTACTTGGATACTCACGGGCCGCTCTAACTGAAGGTGTCATTGGTGGATAAGTATCATCAGAAATAAACTGTAGAAGCTGTCGGTGGGAGTTTGATGTTAGGAGTTGTTGAGGTGTCACCCCTACTCCAGGAACGCAGGCGCGCACACCTGTGCTGTCGTTTATACATTGGCTGCAGCCCTCTTGGCCTAGGTTTTACGGACAGGAGCTGGACTGGGTCTGGGAGATTCCAGTTCTCATTTAGAGGGAACAAAGTTCTTACCCAAGTGTGATTCGTCTCATGCTCCTTGCTCGGGGACCAGTGCCCTCCCAGGTCGCGCAAACCTGCATTGCTTATGGGACAGCAGGAGGCAGGATCAGCACTCCTCTCTGGTGCCCAGGCTCCGCTCTCCTCTCTGGTGCCCAGGCTCTGCCCTCCTCTCTGGTGCCCAGGCTCCGCCCTCCTCTCTGGTGCCCAGGCTCCGCCCTCCTCTCTGGTGCCCAGGCTCTGCCCTCCTCTCTGGTGCCCAGGCTCCGCCCTCTGCCACTGCGGAGATTCCTCTACCTTTGAAAAATCATAGCAGCACTCATGAGTTCCCCTATTAGCAAGATTTGATAGCGATTTTTAAGTAAACTGTAGGTGCTATACATCTCTCTTATTAAAAACGTGAAATGACTTCTCACTGCCTACCTCCTGGTAGCACACTGATGTGAATGCTGAGTCACCCACATCTGGTGTCCTAAACTGTTCTCTGGAAGGTTTTGTGGTTGCTCTTGGCTGGATCAGCAGACACTGCCATTGTACTTCTGTCTGCTGATTCCCATCTGAGTTAGGTCTTTCTTTTTTTTTTTTTTTTTTTTTTTTGTGAAGTCTCATGTAGTTCAGGTTGACCTGGAATTTGAACTTGTTCTTCTCTGTGGTTGAGCTTACATTTTTGATCCTCCTGCCCCAACCTTCCCACCTCTCAAGTGCTAGGACTTCAGGCATGTGCCACTATGGTGGCGGCGGCCTTTCCTCCTCCTCCTCCTCCTTCTAACATTTGTCTGTCTGTCTGTCTGTCTGCCTACTTACCTACCACCTGCTGGTCCCAAGAATGGTGATGGTGCGGAGGCCGGAAGACAGCTTGCAGGAGTCAGTTCCCGTTCTACCACGAGGGACCTGGGGGCCAACTCCAGTCAGCCTGCTTGGCAAGCAGCCGCCTCTACTCTCTGAACCACTCCACTGGCCCATGCCATTTTATTTGTTATCTGTTTGTTTTTAGACCAGGTTGGACTTGAACTCAGATCCTCCTGCCTCTGCCTCCTGAGCACTGGGATTAAAGGTGGGCATTACCACACCAGGCCTGGCCAGCTTTTTAATTCTCTATTAAATAAATTATACTCACAGATTTAGACCATAGGAAACATCGAGTGTATGTATTGCACCAGTAGCTTACATAAGGCATAGAAATTATTTGTTTTTGTTTTGCAGGGCATACTCAGATCTGTCTTCATGCAGTGTTCTTTCACCGAGCACTGTCGCCCCTTTTAGACTCTTGGATAGCAGATAATGTTTTACTGTTGACTTCTCATCCTATCTAACCTCCGGAAGGAGGCATTTATAGACTTTCCATGGTCCCTGCTGTTTTCAGATGAGCTCAGAACTTCCTGTGTGTGCCTTTACTGACTTCAGGAGGATATATCCATAGAAGCTAGGTGTTACTCCATAGCAAGGGAGAAACATGGATGGGACTTTTCATTCTCTGCTGTGGGTGGGAGTGTGGTGGGGTTACAAGAAGGAGTATTTTTATACAAGATAAACCCAGTAAAGGAGCTCAGGGTCAAGGTTAACTCCTGCAGTGTGGTTGTTCATGGTTAATGCTGAGTGCGCTTTGCTCCCGTGGCCAGTCGTCCCCCGTCCCCCGTCCCCCCGTCCCCCCGTCCCCCCCCCCCCCCGTTGTGTTATACCTTGGGAAGTTTTCCTCCAAATTTAACACCTTTTGCTGGGTCCCCTAGCCAAGCCAGCCCAAGAGCAAACCTGTTGAGTAACTTTTCTTTGCATACCATTCTGATGGCCAACTGCCAAGTCCCATGACTGAAGGCTGTGTTTTCTGGACACAGTAAAATAAGAATTTAGTTTCTACTTGATAAACATTGAGTGAGATCTTCAACTTACAAGTATCTAAAATTTTTCTTTTTTCCTTTTCCTCCCTTTTTATATTGTTTGTCTTTTGAGACAGGTATTCTATGTGCAGCTCTATCTGTTCTGAAACCGTAGACCAGGGTAGCCTTGATTGCACTCCGAGGTCAGTCTGCCTCTGCCTCCTGAGTGCTCAGATTAGAGGTGTGAGTCAGCACGCCCAGCTTCAGCTTTCATTTTTTAAAAAGCTTAGAAAGGCAGGGTTAGCACATGTGCTGGTGAAATAGTTCCTTGGTGAAATTTGCACATCTCATGCACATGGTCGTTTGTGAAAAGCCCAGCTCTATAATTTATCTCATTGGAAAATGTAGTGATTTTGTTTAAACCAGGGTTTCCTGAAGGAACCATGCCTTCCTACTTCATGGTGCCTCAGTGTGAAGTGCTGTTCAAATTACCGAGGAGGTATTTTGAGAGCTGCCAAATGATTTTTAGTTTGTTTTTTGGGACATAAATAATACACAAACAGATTTTTTTCCATTTTCTAACTTTAACAGCTTGCTTATAAAATTGGAGAGAAGTATGAGAGAATGATTAGTGATTGATGCCTTTGATATTTGGGGATGTCTGGAAAAACCGTAAGAACGGGAGGGCAGGTGCCCAAACTGAGAAAACATGTACTACTTAGAAACATTTTATTTTAATATTAAAATTTTGCCATAAGCCTGAGTGCCTAGCAATGTGTAGCAATATAAATTTTAGGGAATGGGCTGACTTTTTTTTTTCCCTACCAGAATTAGTATCTGTAAGTTTAAAATATTTTCTTACCAACAACAGGGCCATTTGTATTACTAATTAAATCAACAGAATATTGATCATTGATTTGTATCCAAGTAGACAAAAGAGTGATTTTTTTTTTTTGCCTGTGGAAAAGTGTTCAGTATTAATAATGTCCAGTCACCTTGAAGTTTTGTGTGCTTAGCTCTGTTTAAATACTTTACACACCCATTCAGCATCAGCACATGGGTGGATAATCATTATTATTACTTCCCTTAGAGCCCATGGAAGAAAGTTGTTCAAGTGTATGTGCTGTGTGTATGTGTTCCCTGTCTTCCGTTTGTGAGGACGCTCTCACTGAAGGAGCTGAGGGCACGGTCTTAAGGCGCGTTAGAGATGGCCGCCAGAAGTTACGCAGGGTTCAAACCAGGAGAAAGTTTGGGTTTCGACATGGTAGGAGCGTGGCTGATCTGCTTCCAGTGTTAAGATGGTAAAGCTTGAGTTGCTAGAACATGGAGCTAAGCAAGCCTCCCTCTTATTCCGGCCTTCTCCCTCGTTGGTGTCTTAGGGCACGTGTTCTATTTAAATTATTGGCTCTCTCAGATCCCCCGCTGTCTTTTTTTCCCCAGCATGCTTGAGGACGACCTGCAGCTCAGCGACAGTGAGGAGAGCGACATTGAACAGGTGAGTGTGGGGCGCGGAGGCGGAGGGGTTCGGAGGCGGAGGGATCCTCTGAGTCCGCCGAAGGTGCCGGCCGCTTGTCCTAACTTGTGTCTCTGTTCTTTCTTGGAACCTCTCGCCCTTACCACGAACGTCCAGGCTGCAGAGAAGCCTCCGTCCCCATCCGCACCTCCAAGGTACTGTCTGCATTTGTCCCCATCGACCCCAGAACTGTGGCTCCCTCGCCACACGCCCCTCACCCCGATGAGAGTAAAGACTCCCTCGGTGTCTTTGTGGCTTCACGGGTCCCAGTTGAACCTGAGTCAGCTGTGGGGGGCCGTTAGCCCTGTAAAGGTGGAAGAGGCCCTGCAGCCACCCGCAGCGAGGTTTTGGATGTTAAAATTCTTTGAGCTGAGGGGTTAGAGTCGGTAAAGTGCTCACCTCCCAAGCACCAGGACTTGACTCAGCACCTGCGTAAGAGTCAGGTGTGGAAACAGGCAGGTTCCCTGGAGTCCATGAGAGACCCTGTCTCAGAACTGGAAATTGATTGAAGAGGACACTTCATATTGACCTGGCCTCCATATACACATGTATTCACTTGTACACATGCGCATGTTCACTCTCATGCTTACACACTCGCCCCTGTACACATGCACATGTTCACTCTCATGCTTACACACTCGCCCCTGTACACATGCACATGTTCACTATCATGCTTACACACTTGCCCCTGTACACATGCCCATGTTCACTATCATGCTTACACACTTGCCCCCCACCCACCCCTTGAGCCAGGTGTGATGATGCACACCTGTAACCCTTGTGGTAAGCTGAGGCAATCAGATAGAAAGTTTGAGGCCAGATAGAGGATAGAGCGAGACTTTCAACAATATTTTAAAGATAAGCTTTAAACACAGTTTATCCTTGGCGTTGTGCGACCAGTGTTTGAGAAGTTAGAGGAAGGAACCCCTCACATCAGTATTTGTGAAACTGATGGATGTTGGATTCTTCCGGAGCTTGTTCCCAGGGTTTCTCTTTTCTTAGTTTCAGCTGCTTTAAAATGTGACTCCCAGGACATTTAATGCAAGGGGAGCTGCGTTCCTTTCACCTTCAAATGAGTTAGCCCTGCTTTAGAAAAGGAATGCTCTGTGTTTGGGAAATGGAAACTAATTTTTGAACTATTTTTACAGTATTTTCCTCCTGGTACTAAATATAACAATTTAAGGTGAAAAATGCCTGTCCTTCATAGACAAAGACTTGCAAGGTGCCCAGCCATTTAGAGAGACAGTCACCAAAAAGAACCTGAGTGTCAGTAGTGATGATATGGTTAGTAATAGTAAAGGAAGCATTAATTATACAGTTCGTACACCCGGCCTGTTTATTTATATCCAGTCTTGTTAAAATTTCAAGTGGCTCATGTTGACTCATAAACTATGACAAACTGGTCTATTGCAAAAGCTAAGGAAAAGGCCACAGTGAAGCCAGAGGGCAAGGGACAGCTAGGAGCAAGGGCTCCCTTCCCAGGTCCTGCCTCTGTCACTGACTCAGCGCTGACGGAGTCCCATGAGGAGCGGAGGTCCCGGGACCATGTCTGCTCTAAAATGAACCCAGCCAGTGATTTTTATTACATTACTTATTGTTCATTACTTAAAAAGAGTTTGTTTTGAGAATATTGTAGGGAGGTTCGGAAACGTTGAAGGCTAGGGTTAAAGATGTCTGCTTTAGCGATAACGTTTAGGGCAGCTAAGACTGCTTATGGTTTGAAACTATATGTCTAGCCTCGATCCATATGTTTTCTCATTGACCTACAGTTAATGGCCGACTTGTAAAACTTGGAGTTGTTCATGCCCAGCTAGTCACAAAGAATGGCCCATTGTCTGACTCCACCAGGAAGTGACTGGGCCACTTCTGAGCTCACCCTGCCAAGGAACTCTCTGTATTCACTGGTGTCTGGTTGCTGTGTAGTTAGGCCCTATGTAGAGAATACAGCGAGTTTTACACACTAGCTTCTCCTTAACACTTTTTCTTTTGAGTTATATATAGTAGGACTCAGTAACCTTCATGAGCCACGTGGTAAATATTTTAGCCTCTGTGGCACATGTAACTCTCTGTAACTGCTTAGCTCTGCTATCCAAGCACCAAAGCCACCACAGGTGGCCTCCAAGACAACAGTTGCAGGCGTGTTCTAATAAAACTTCATTTAGAAAACATGGCAGGCTGTCCAGGCCCAGGTTTACCAGCCCTTGGTTAAGCACCTGGCGCAGGGTTTGTTGATATCATCTACCGGGTGGTCGGCCAGTGCTGACGCTGCTCCTCTTGTCCCTGCCGTCACTGGGGGGCCCCTGGCCCCTGGACGATAAGCCAGCGTGGATGCTGTTCCTCTCCAGGAGCAGACGGCTGGGCAGAGGCAGCGGGGGATGCTCTCCTGCGCGCATGCTCCTCTGAGTGTGCCTCCACTTGCTCTGCAGCGCTCCGCAGACGCTTCCGGAACCAGTGGTGTCGGCACATTCCAGTGGTGCGGAGTCGGAGAGCAGCGCGTCGGACAGCTCCTCGGACTCGGAGAGCGAGAGCAGTTCCAGCGACAGCGAGGAGAACGACGACGACGACGAGCCCCTAGAAACCCCGGCTCCCGAGGTAGCGCGGCCCTTTCAGAAGGCAGTCCAAGATGGCAGTGTGCTGGCTCTTGGGTGGGGGTCCGAGCCGCGCACTGACCCTGACACTGGAAAGTCTCGACTTTGGGCGATGCTTTCCCACTGTATGGAGTCACGTGCTTCTGTTTGCTGCTCCTCCCTCCCCCAAGAGCTCGGCCGTGGAGACACACGGACGGGACGGGACTGGCACGACAGGTTCCTCTGCAGCTGCCGAGTGTCGCTTCCTAAGAGTATTTGCACTCCATCTTTTCTTTTGAGAAGGAAAACCTGTTTAAAGTAGGTTACTGTATTAGTGTCAATGAAAGTTCTTTGAAAATTCTGTGAGGTAAAGGAAATGAAAGAAATGAGCTAGAAGCAAGTCGTCAGTTCTGTTTTCGAATCACTAAACGCCACGCGGTAACTTGATGGCAAAGTGATTTGCCGGGGCTCTGGGTCTTGTCCTTCCTGCCCCAGGTAATGTAGGGACAACTGAGTGTGTTGGCAGCCACTCTGGAAGTACTGTAAAGATAAACAAACAGTAAGACTGGAAGCCGTGAGAATTACATTTTGCTCGAGAATTCACGCTATGTGCTGATTAGTCACACATCAGAAGTTGTCTGTAATAGCTAACAAGGTAGCAGTATAAAAACTGAGCTCGTAGGAAGCTAAGGCGTTCTTATTTTCTTTCTACTGGATGAGACCAGCCCTTCTAGAGAATGCTGCCTCTGTATTTAAGATTAGAATGCCAGGAAGGAGGCTTTTTGATAAAATAGCAATAGTTTCCTGTGTTCATCTCTGTGAGGTGGTAGTTCCCCTAGGGCAGTGACTGGGCATGGCTGGAGAGTGGCCGTGGCCTCGGGCCCGCGTGAGGGCGCCTGAGATTGAGGAAGTGCGCCCAGTGCTGTTCGGCGGACTCCGCCTGGCACGGGACACACGCTTAGGGGTGTCCTTCGGGTTTGTTTTTTGAGGTTTTCACAGTGCATGATTCGAGGAGCCTTTTAGAGTTTAGAGCAACTCGCAGTGGGTCTCTTTGTTCCTCCTGTGGCACTGACAGTGTGGAGTGAGTCTTCTGGATCTTAGGAGGGAGGCGATGAACATGTGGTGTGGATAATTCTGTGACGGTCCCCATCACAGAGCTCTGTGTGAGGTGTTTTTGTTATTTTGGGTCCTGGGACAGGACTGTAGAGCATCCTTAGCATGCACTCTGCCCTGAACACTTCATCCTCAGAAAGAAAAACGTGCGTGCCTGTTACATCCTTAATAGGAAATGCTCAGTAAAACAACGGAGTTCCGTTCAGAAAAGATTAAGTTAAACTCATTTGGCTGCGTAACTGAAACTTGAAAAAAATAATTCCCCCTCCCCCCAAAAATATTCCTGCCCAGCGCTGATGGCGCACGCCTCTAATCCCAGCACTTGGGAGGCAGAGACAGGTGGATCTCTGTGAGTTTGTGGCCAGCAGGACAGCTAGGGCTACACAGAGAAACTGTGTCTTGAAAAACCAAAAAACAAACAACAAAAAACCCCAAGACAAACAAACAACAAAAACCACAAAATCTTTGCTGGGGTTGCAGCATTCCCAGGGCCCTTGTTGAATCCCTACTGTCTCCAAGAGGAAAAAGAAGAAAAACTGAGAAACGATTTAATCTCATGTTTGTTATAAATATATTTGTCTCATGCATCAAAGAAGGGACCAGAGTCAAGCTTGCTGTCGGAGCAGGTGCCTGTAAGCCCAGCCCTGAGGATCCTGAGGCTGGAGGACAGCCAGGCTATGTAGTATACCCCAGCTCCCCAAAGTCCAAATGAGCACAAGTCCAACAAGGTAGATTAGAACTCCCTAGGTGCAAACCAACTGTTCTATCTCACCGTGAAGAGGCTGCGTCTCTGCGTGTGAGGCCTGTGCTCTGTACTGAGTGGGGCTCTTTCTTGGGAGTATCTCGTCTTGGTTTATTTTCATTTTCCCTCAGTTATTTAACTACTTTTTGTCCCCTTTGAAATGAGAATCTCCTATGTTTTCCTGTTTAGTTGAGGGTAACATGGATTATATAATCAACTCTATACTAGCTCTAACTTTCTCATCCATGTCTGCTTTTAATTACTAATCAATTTTGAGATAGGGTCTCACTGTGTAGCTCTAGGTGCCCAAGAACTCATTCTGTAGACTGGATTGGAAGGGATCTGCCTGCCTCTGCCTATTGAGTGCTAGGATTAAAGGCATGCCCCACTTATTTATTTTATGTGTGGGGGGGCACACTTGTGTGGGGCATACTTGAGGGTGAACAGAGGACAGCTTTTGGAGCTGATGTCTCTGTCCACCTTTATATAGATAGGCCCCAGACATCGAACTCAGGTTTAAAATAGACACACATCCGTTACTTCCAGAGGTTAGGGGAACCAAAGGAGTGTTTAGACACGCTCAGACCATGCCCCGTGTCTTCGCTGACTTCTAGTGTCTAGTGATTAGGTTTTGCCACCATTGAGAGGAACAGAGGGTACATAAGGAAAAGCCAGACTTCATCCTATTTGGCTTCCTTCTGTTTGAAAGTTACAGTCTGACTTAGCCAAATCTCTTATTCAGACATCTCAACCCAAATAATGCCCAGCCTTAAGCAGCCATGTCATCTGCAGCTCCGTTTGTGTACAGAGGGAGAGCTGTCTAGATTTTCTGGATGGGCATACCACTCGGGGTCACTGTGTGAAAGTGGGCTGCAGGGCTCCCTTCTGGACCCCAAGACCACAGTGGGAGTCAATGTGTGCCAGGCCTGTGGCCAGGACATTCCTTCAGAGACTACTAAATGCATCCCGGCATTGCTCTGTCTTAGCTCTGGGGTGACGGGAGTGACCCCTCCTTGGGGTCCACACGTGAATACATCCTGAGGAGCCTGTCGGTGATTGATAGGGCTGCAGCAGTAGCCAGAGGAGTTGACCTATCCTGGCCTGTCCCAAGTGGGAAGAGTTTGGTTCCAGGGGGCTCTGCCTTACACAGCTTTATCAGATCATTTTACCACCATGCTACCAAAAGCCTTGAGTCTAAGGAGGAAATCATGTGGCAAGGGGCTGCTCCACTGTCCTGTCCGTTCCACATTCTTAGCCATCTTGCCTTGTTAGACTGTTGAATACACATTATATTTCCATCTGATAAAATGTCCCACCAATTATAGTCCTCGTCTTTTCCTCTTGCTGAAATTCAAATGAGCACCTGGAGGCAGGGCAAGAGATCTGTGACCACAGGGACAGTATGGGGTAAACAGAACAGAGCCCGGCCCCTTTCTGCCCAAGGGAACCCTCCGGCTTCTCTCTGTCTCTCTGTCTCTGTCTCTCTCTGTCTCTGTCTCTCTCTCTCTCTGTCTCTCTCTCTCTCTCTCTCTCTCTCTCTCTCTCTCTCTCTCTCTCTCTCTCTCTCTCTCTCATTCTTCCAGGTGGTGTTCTTTTGTGAGCTGTTGTTCTTGTGTGAGCACAGGAAGCCTAGGTCTTCTTACTTTCTGGCCCTACCTGACCTAAATGCATTCACACCCTATGTCTTGTATTAGGCCTGCATGTTTTGGCAGAGTTGGATTATTTGGTATATGTCACTTTGGAAAATTGTCAGCCATCTTCCCTTTGAAAAACTTCCATCCCAAGGCTGAGGGTAGAGGTCAGTGATGGAGCACTGGTTCACTGAGCACACGGCTTGTGGTTTGTTCCCCGGCGTGTTAAAACACAATCAAGAAAATTATGTTAGGTTCAACCTACTGGATTGCTCTTATCCGTGATCTAATCAGTTAGATCTCATGTGTAATATGTTTCAGTTAGCACTCTGGTGGTCTATATATGATTTAACTATTTGTAGAAGCCACCAGTGTGAGAGAGAGAGAGAGAGAGAGAGAGAGAGAGAGAGAGAGAGAGAGAGAGAGAGAATGTATGTATGTATGTATATATATATATATGTAAAAAAATGGCCCAGTATCTCATGGCATGGCATTCATCAACAGTTAATTTAGTAGCAACAGTTTGAATTACAGGATGCTTTAGGAACTTCTGTTGATCTGCTCTATCAATTATTCGGGTAATAATGATACTCCTGTCTGTTTTCTGTGAATCTTGTCTTTGTGCTTAGGAATAGGTGCAACTTCAGAGCTGGTTGCCTGTAGTAGAAGATGCTATATCTGCCTTAAAGAATGGAGGAGGGACTAGTCCCTGCTAATGTGACTTCACTCTAGTTTGGAAATCAGATCTGTCTGTGTTATATTGTAATCCCATCATGTAAAAATTACTGTTTGTAAGTAAATAAGAGAAATTGAGTGTTAGACAGAGTCCCTATCAGTTGGTAAAAGGGTTCTTTTTATTCCCTGTCTCCTGCATTACAAGTCAAGTGTGTTCATTCTGTTCAAATTGTACCATAAATAACCATCAGGACAAAAGACATTCCACGAAGACTTCTCAGCAGTTGCCAACTGCTTATTAGTTGGTATCTATTAGGCAAAGCTCTCAAATTGCAAAATCGTTCATTACAGACTCTGATTTATAATTTGCGGGGTATGAGTGGAAGGTAAATTCCTAGGCTCAGAGTGAGCAATTCTCCTGGGGGCAGCCCTGTATAATTGGACCACTAACACAAAAGAAGAGTTTATTCACACCGGTCAGTTAACACTTTTCTCTGTCCTGGTTTCTAGCCCGAGCCTCCGACAACAAACAAGTGGCAGCTGGACAACTGGTTGACCAAGGTCAGCCAGCCCTCGGTGCCCCTCGACGGCCGGGGGAGCACAGAGTCTCCACGCTGGCGCCAGGAGAGCAAGGATGGCGAGCGCAGCTCTGACCAGCAGCACCCGGAGTCCAAAGACCCTTCCCCCAAGAGTTCCAGCAAAGCTCTCCGAGGGGCCACTGAGGGGCCCCAGCCCGGGAAGAGGAGCTGCCAGAAATCCCCTGCTCAGCAGGAGCCCCCACCTCGGCAAACTACGGGAGCCAAACAACCCAGAAAACCGGCCAAGGGCTCTAGCCAGGCTGAGCCCCAGGCCAACGTGCAGGTGGACGGTGAACCTGGACCCTTTCCCTATGGCTCAAAAGAGCAGACTTCCAAAGACAAACCCAAGGTGAAGACGAAAGGCAGGCCTCGTGCTGTGGGCAATAGGGAGCCTAAGCCTGAGGCTCCTGCACCCAAGCCCCAGGCAGCCGGGCCCAAGCCGCAGGCAGCTGTGCCCACCCCCAACGAGAAGAGGAAGCACAAGAATTCCCCGGCCCCCTCCAAGGCGCTCTCAGGCCCTCAGCCTCCCAAGGACAATGCTGGGGACAGGAACCCTGAGCACTTTGCTCTTGTCGCCTTGTCTCAGAGCCAGGGTCCACCCCACGGCGGCAGGGGCGGCAGTGGCGTCAGGACTAGTGGCTGCCGACAGGCGGTGATTGTCCAGGAGGACGGGCGGAAAGACAGACTCCTGTTACCCTTGGGAGACACCAAGTTGCTCTCACCACTCAGGGACGCTCCACCACCGACGAGCTTGGTGGTGAAGATAACCCTCGACCTTCTCACCCGGATTCCCCAGCCCCCGGGGAAGGGGGGTCGCCCTCGGAAAGCGGAAGACAGGCAGCTGGCAGCAGCGAAGAAGCCTGACTCGGAGAAGAGGAGCTGCGACAGCTCCAGCAGAGGGAGCAGGAAGAGAAAGGTGAGTACGGAGACGTGCCTGGCGGTGTGTGCATGTGTGGAGACGTGCCTGGCGGTGTGTGCATGTGTGCATGGTGGCAGAGTGACCAGGAAGAGAAAGGTGAGTACGGAGACGTGCCTGGCGGTGTGTGCATGGCCAGGGATCTTTGAGTTGTCTAGCAGAGGCTGAAGCCTTTGCCCTGCCAGCAGCACTGGACCTGCCCCTCCAGGTTCCGTTGGCCTGAGCGGCACTGGACCTGCTCCTCCGGGTTCTGTCGGCCTGAGCGGCACTGGACTGCCCCTCTAGGTTCTGTTGGCCTGAGCGGCACTGGACCTGCCCCTCTGGGTTCTGTTGGCCTGAGCGGCACTGGACCTGCCCCTCCGGGTTCCATTGGCCTGAGCGGTAGTGGACCTGCTGCCCCTCCGGGTTCTGTCGGCCTGTACCCTCTTCCCATTCTGCAGGCAGTCACGTGTGTCGGGGCCCCGAGTCACTGAAGAAGTAAGCTTTCTCCACACCCTGCCGCACTCTGAGGGCACATTTTTATGCATGCAGAGATCACTGTTCGCTCTCTGCCATATGATGTTTTGTCCTGGAAATTGAGGTCTTCCGTGAATTGGAATGATGATTAGTATTCTGAATTTTTAAAGAATTGCTCTCATGATCCCTGCTTTGTTACTAGAACTATTAAAGCATATGGAAAAGAGATCTTGAGGAAAGCGAACTGGTAGGGTGAGCTGCAGACTTCTGGGCACCTGCTGTTTGGTATGGTTTTCATGGGAAACCTGCCTTATTTGAGACTTTCTATTAGTTAGGCATGCTGCTGTTTGGGCAGTGTCGTCTTTACTCTAAACTGTTGAGCTCTCTCTCTTTTTTTTTTTTTTTTTTTTTTTTTTGCTTCTTTGTGATGAGGTAAGACTAGGGAGTGTTTCCCCCGGGCGCTCTTACTCCCTGCCCAGATCTTGACACAAAAGCACAAAAAGACTGTCATGCTGACGGGATGAGATTTAGCACTCTTGAGTATATGACAAGTGTCTTACTCAGCAGTGGGACAGGAGCTGAAAATAACAGGAAGGGCCGTGAAGCTTGCTGTCGTGCCTGAGGCCCAGCTGATTTATCCACCTGTTTAAAGATACAGCACGACTCTAGCAAACTGGAAAGGGCGACTCCTCTCCAGAACCCGGTTGTCGGAGACGCCAGAGTCTCCGTGACCAGCACATGCACTGTGGGCAACGCCTTTGGGGTGACTCAGGTGCTTGCTGCAGATGCTGTTTGAGCTAGAAGAGCCAGGAAGGCTTTTGGGAGGGGCTGTAGAGGTGAGACAGTCTGTCTGTGTAGCCCTGACTGTCCAGGAACATGTCATGTAGAGCAGGCAGACCTCAGACTCCCAGAAATCACCGACCGGCCTCTTCCTGTCTCCCAATTAAAGTTCTGCATCACCTAGCCAGAAAGATTGAAAAGCTTTCAGAATGAGATGTGGAGTGTGTGTCTGTGTCTGTCTGTCTGTGACAAAAAAGTTATCAAGGAATCTGTGGTGGTCCTGTTTAGGAAAGAGTGTTCCTGCATCTGCTGTCTCTGGGCATGTGTCAAGGATACACTAGTTTACCTGCTCCTGGTAGCAGGTCTCCGTCACATCCCCTCTTAGCTGCCTTGGATTATTTTCTGTAGACGATTTGTCTGCCTTTCTGCTTTCCACTGCAGCCGAGGGGGTATTATGTCTTGTGCTGCCTTGTTAGATAGAGCCGATCCCAGCCGTCCGTGGGGTCTAGGCCGGCTCCTCCCTCTCATCTCTAAGAACAGGGCCTGCCCTTTGGAAGAAGGTGACCCTGCAGGCACAGCTCAGGGAAAGCTCATTTAGGTTAGGCCCAGGGAAGCATTTTGTTCAGCGCATGGAGCAGTTATGATTTCCTCATCTTAATTGCGCACAGTTGAGTTCACTTCATTGAGTTCTTCGAAGTGTCTGGTCCAAAAGAAACTGAGAACAGGTGCTAACTCTGGTGCCTGCCAGCACACCAAAGTGCACGCTGGCCTCCAGGCTCCCTCAGCACCGCAGCAAATACTTGTTACAGAGTCCATGCTGGCATCCTGGCTCCTCACAGATCTATCTTGCCCACCACCCTAAACTTCTCCAGCTCATGGGCTTCCCAGTCCCAGCTTCTGATTCTATACAACCCTGCCTTGGGGCCGTACACTCTTATGGCTCTTGGTCCCGTCCTCCTCTTGCCCTCTCTCCTTTTTCCTCTCTGTCTTCCCCTCCTCCCTCACTTCTCCACCCCCTCATGTCCTGGTTCAGTCTACTGCTTTCTCTCCCTGCTCTGGACTCTTCCAGATGCCTCTGGCTGTTCTCTCCCTCACACCTACAATAAAAACCTTCCCCTCAACCATACCTCAGAGCAGTCATGTCCTCACTTTATACACAAAGCTCTGGCAAGCACTGAGGAGTCTGACTGTGAGACAGGTCAAGATGGAACCCATTGGTTTAAATCCTGGCTGTGATAAAGCCTGACCACATTTTAGTCACCCGGGGACAGCAGGGGGCCCTCCCCCTCTGGTATTCTTTAAATTCCTAGGCAATCCTGATGCCCCCAGGGCTGGAAGCAGTGGAGCGCATCGTTGCGCTCACGGACGCTGATGCTTGGGTAGAGAGTTTGTTCGGGTGTGCTGTGAGCGCGGCTAGCATGGACAAGGTCTCCAGGAATTCTTGCCTGAAGTGTGTCATTAGTTAGCAGCTTGACCAGGAAGCTTTCAGATAGGTAAGAATAAAAAGCCAGCTGCTGTGTTTACCCCTCAGAGTCACACGTCCTTCCGTGTGGGAGGTATTACGTATGCCACTCATTCTGTGCGTCAGCACCGTGACGGCCGTTCAGGCCTCCCTGGCTCCAGTGGGTCACCTGGTGTGCAGACCTGGGAACCTGGCGCTGGGCCAGAGGTTATCCTGACTTCTTTTTAACTTGAGACTATTCCCAAATTTAGGTTGTGAAGGCCTTCACTTTCAGTGTGAGCATTAGAAAAGGTTTTCTAAACATGTAGTCAGGGACATTTAAGAGTGTTCCAAATCTTTCACATTTGTGCCGTTTATTTAAAGACCCCTCAGAGCTTCTCCCTCTCCTGTTACGAAATTTAGTAAAAATTCTCAGAGGATTCGCAGAGTCTTTAAAGGCTTTTTAACCTTCATACTCATGAATATCAGAGACCACACGGTAGGGTAGGCATGGAGCTCAGTGTTTGAACACTTCCCTAGCATTTTTAAGGCCCTGGATTCAATCTCCAGCCATGCAAACTATAAGCCAGGCAACAAGAAAGACTCGGTGGTGTTAATAGCTGTGATGAAGCCATCAGATGTGGCCCCTGAGGGAACTGGGTTAGGAAGAGTTCTGAGGCACAGTGGAGAAACTTAGGTAAATATACTTGAACTGAATACTCCTCACTCAAACTGTTGACTGCAGTTTAGAAGTTCAAGTACTAACATCTACTTTCTTTTCTTAAGCTAGGATTATGCCTCTCTGATTTGAAAACAAAACAAAAAACACCAGAGTTGGAAGCATTCTAAGACTCTAGCAGACATTGAGCTCCACATGGAGCCCTACTGTGTGCTCACCTCTTCTGTAGATGACAGTTCATTTCATCCATTCACCTGAAGATTGCCCCTCACATAAGTGGGTACTGCTTTGATCTTGTTATATTGTTCTCACCATGTAGCCCAGGCTGGCCTGGAAGCCCAGACCCTGCTTTAGCCTCCCAAGTGTTGGGATTATAAGTGTAGGCTTATTTAAATAAATAGGTGATCTTTCTTACTGGTCATTTCAACAAATAATGGAATGAAGGAGTTCACTGAAGCCTTGCTCTTGACACAATTGTTTCATTAACTAAGAAACCATCACCTTTGGTGCGGGGATCAGTGCATTTATATACTCCTTTATTTATGTTGACAGAGGAAGGGACGTCATTGTGTCTGATAGGAAAAGGTACGTTTCTTATGCTTGGCACAGTTACTTCTGCCTTTGACTTCGATCCAAAGTCCAGCTGTCCTTTCTTACCCTAATCCCCCCAGATCAGTAACCCCAAGTTTTGTCCTTACCAGTCACGGATGTGACATCTGATGCCTTAGAATTTACTAAAGTCTTCCAGGTTTCCTTTCTTGCTGCCTGGTTATTGGCTGGAGAGCATGGCAGCCATGTGGCAGGGAAGGCTGGCTTACCTCATCAGTACCCGTGTCTGCCTAACCAGGAAGAGGTAAAGCTGCTCTATTTTCTCTCCTCTAGTGGATCTTCTTGAGATCCAGAGAGGCTCAGAGTCTCATGGCTGCTCAGTAGATGCGTGTTAGCTGCTGCTGTCCACTGGTCCGTCCTCTCCCTCGCTCGTTCTTCTGTGTACACATATGTCCTGAGAAGATTCAGATCAAAATTCTGACTCTGGTGACTGCACGCAGTAGGGCGGTTACAGCGTTCCTCTGGCTTCTCACCTCCATTGCTCAGTGATGCCCCCTGCCCAGTGCCCATGTTCACCCCTTCTCCAGGGTCTTAGGTTCCTCCTCAGACCCTCTTGTCTCCACCATCATAGCCAAGCTCCCAGGATCTTTCCATGAGTCAGAACCTGTGGCCCCAAGTGACTGTCAGTTTTAGAAAGCGCTGCCTCTGGTTTCCTTTGAACTACAAGGCACCCTCATGACGAGCCTGTGAAGCCAGGTGCCAGGTTCTAAGGATTTGAACTGATGTCCTCATGCGTGTACAAGTAAGCTCTTACACACGGAGCCGACTCTTCAGCCACAGCTGATTTGTCTTTGTTTTTCAAGACAGGGTTTCTCTATGTAGCCCTGGCTGTCCTGAAAGAGACTCTCTCTCTGTAGATCGGGCTGGGCTCGAACTCACAGAGATCCTCTTGCTGCTGCCTCCCGAGTGCAGGGATGAAAGGCGTGCGCCACCACCGCCAGGCTGCAACAACTGTCTTTATTCTCTCCACTTTGTGATTATCATCCCTTCTCTATGTTGGTTAATGAGAAGTTAAAGCCCCAGTAAAACTAGGAGGGAGATGGAAGACGAGCTCTTGCCAGGTGGGGTGGGGAGTAAGAGGACATATATGACGTGAAAATGGGGGGTAGCAGGGGGAGATGGGAGAAGAGGAGACAAGCACCAACACAGCATCTATGGAACGCCAAGTGAGGGGAAGAAATCAGTGTAGAGCCCAGTGTGCGGGTCACCTTTAGATAACTGGGTTGGTGCCGCCCAGTAAGGTGGGAGTGAACCACACAGGTGACTGTTTTTCATTAGCCACCTTAAAATGTAAGCCACGTAGATTTCTCTCCATTTGAGGCCAGCCTGGTCTACACAGTGAGTTCCAGGACAGATGGAACTACATAGACAGGACTATGCCCTTTCTTTCGCTTTCTTTCTTTCTTTCCTTCCTTCCTTCCTTCCTTCCTTCCTTCCTTCCTTCCTTCCTTCCTTCCTTCCTTCCTTCCTTCCTTCCTTGCATATATATATATATATATATATGAAGTAGGAAGACTATACACACACACAGGAGTGACGTAAAGTAGGAGAAGAACCCCCAAGCATCAAGGATGGCCAAGAGAAGGAACTGATCAAAGTACATTACGTACACTCGGACAGCGTCACCGAAGTCCATCACTGTGTTAGGTTGCTTTCTCCACCCGCATCACACGCGGTCTCTAGTGTGCGTGAGGGCGCCATCTGCAAGATGTCCCCAGTCGTCACCTAGGTCCCTTTGCCGCCGCATCTGCGCCTCCTCCGTCTGTGTGGTGGTTCCTAACACTCACTGTGCTTATTCCCTTGCAACAGCAGGCTGACTCCGAGAAAGACCATGATAACAAGAGAGTCAGACTGGAGAAGGAAGTCCAGCCGCACTGTGCTCCTTCATCTTCCCACCCCGAATCTTCCAAAACAAAGTGAGTATGGCCGGTGGGAAGAGCCCCGGATGGTTAGCCAGGCCACGGGGCCGGGACAGAAGGCTTTCTTCCGTACTAGAGGCAGCGCCCTAGGGTCCCGTCCACGAAGGCCTCGTGAGAGCTGACACTCACTCCTCTGACAGCAGACCTAGATTTATCGGAAACATTTCCACTAAGGAGCTTTTCCTAAATACTGAGGATTACTGTTTTCTTTAGAAAACCTTTCTTTAGTGGTGTTGAGGATGAACTCAGGGCCTTATACCTGCTAAGGATAGGCATAGGACAGATAAGAAGAGTACCATCACTGTTTTCCTGCTCTTATTTATTTATTTATTTATTTATTTATTTATTTATTTATTTATTTATTTATTTAGCAGGATGGGAAATGGGTAACATTTGCTCAAAGCCCTGGGGTTCCTGCTGGGTCTTGCTTTGACTTGGGATTCAAGTTCAGTGCTCTGTCTTAGGGATGAGTAGGAGCTACACAGCCTTCATGTGTTTGTGAGTGTGAGAGAAATGACAGATGATAATAGTAGTGTCAATATGACTATTGATTATAGTGACTATAAATATATTTATATAGTATGTATATATGTTATATATGTATGTTCTCTCTCTATATATGTGTGTGTGTATATACATATACATATATATATACATATACATACATATATATATATATATATATATATATATATATATATATATATATAACAGTGACTATAAAAAGTAACTTATTTGAAATTGCCTCACAAGAGACCCAGCAAACACAAGTGCATCACAAGTGCATTTTGGGAGTGGGGCCGAGCAGGGGGAGCATGCCATCAGATACAGGAGAGTGACAGATGTGGCGGCAGCTGAGCTTGCCTGTTTGTTGGGTTCAGATACAGATAGGTGAGAGGTGGAGATGGTCAGAGTCTTCCAGCTTAGTTTGTTACTGAGGGTCAGACTTCACAGAGCATCAAAGCGCCCCCCAAACGGGCCCTCCTGCAGCATAGTTACATGCTCTGTGGCGCTGCAGTCCTGTGCCGGTGACCGTTCGGTCCTCTGTAAACGAGCTCAGCCGTGCTAAGTGTTCTGCTCTGACTGTCTTCCTCTGCAGGACACCCAGGCCCTCCTCAGAGTCCTCCAGAAAGGAAATGCTTCCTCCTCCACCTGTGCCATCCTCCTCGTCGTCGTCGTCGTCGTCCTCCTCCTCCTCCCAGAAGTCAACCAAAACTGCACACAAGCGGTCAAAGCCGGACGCAGACACCTGTAGTCAGGACCCTCCCAAAAGTGCCAGCAGCACCAAGAACAACTCCAAGGACCCTTCCGTTCCCAAGCACAGAAAAGTACAGGCCAGGGGCTCCGAGTACAAAGTAAGCAGCCGCAGCGGTGGGCGGGGCAGGAGTGTGGTCAGGACATCCATCTGTTTTAGTGCAGATGGGGGTGGGGTGGGGAGGTTGGGGGGGCCCGGGTGGGAGGGCCCTTTGTTAAGTGAACCAGAGAAAAGTCACGTTAGCTTTCATGTGTTTCTGTCACATGCTTGGCTTAAGAAATGGGTTAGTTCAGGTCTTCATTTGGAACTTTAATCTCAAATACTTCAATTATTGATCCTAACGGGAAATAAATCAGGCGGCCTGGCTTCCAGTTAGCCTGGGGCAAGTTGGGGGTGGGGCTGCTCTGCTGGGTGTTACCTGCTCTTCCCTGTAGCTTCAGTTAAGTGGAAGTGCTGAACCGAGCTGGACTGTGGGTTGACTTACTCTGACTTACTCGGCACACTGCTCTCCTGGGCTCGGGGAGGGCTGTTGCAGCCCGGGCGATGGTCCTGTCCACTGAGGGGGTGATGTGCATGTGTTTTAAAGGGGTCTTCTGGAGAAGCTGCAAACCCTTTCCCAGTGCCTTCTTCGCCAAATGGTAACTGTAAACCAGGGAAGCCACAAGTGAAGCCTGACAGGTAAGCCCCGCCCCCTCCCTTCTCCCTGCCACGCCCCCTCTCCTTTTCCTCTTCTCTTGCCCCCGGGTAGACTTTAGGTTTGTGTGACCCACACCTGTCTTGTCTTCTTTATTTTTTGCAGACAGCAAGCTGACTCTCACATGAAGGAGGCTAAAAAGTTGAAGTGCAAAGCAGAGGCCATGGTCAGTCCGGTTTTTACGCCCTTGGTTGAACAGTCTCTGATCAAGGAGCAAAAAAGTGTGTGTGTATGGGGGTGGGGCAGCCGGTAGGAAGACTCTGCATGGGGGTCCTGGGGCGGGGGGCAGCAGGAGGAGGATGGCTTCTGTTAGCCACATTGTGAGCAGGACAGTCAAGGTCGTAATGGCCGAGGCCTGGGGTGTTTTAGGGGAATTGTGTTCCTTGCTCCATTAGTTCAGTCTGATTGTGTACAGACTTCCAGATGGAAGCTGATCTGTGTGATGTTCGTGTAGTGTATAAATGCTTTCTTCCCAATCCACTAAGTCAGCCCTTGAGATGTACAGAACGGGTTACTACTCGGTCAGTCTCCCCACCCTCACACTGCACAAGGTGAGGACGCCTCTTTGCCTCCCAGAGCGATCCTGTGCACCGATCTGAGGGAAGGCAGTGCCGGGTGCAGACTGTAAACATGGCCTCACTTGCCAGGGGCTTTCCTGTAGATACCAAGTGTGTCCTTACATCCCTGCAGCAGTTCGGTGGGGTGGCATGTGCCCCGGGTCTTACATTTATTGGGGTTGTGCCATAGTCAGAAGCAACTCTCAGGGGTCAGGCCTCTCTGCCCGCCGTGTGGGTCCCCGGGTCAGACCATGTCCCCAGGCGTGGCAGCACGCTCTCTTGCCCGCCGAGCCTCTCATTGGCCTCCTGGAAGGCACTCCGGACAGACTGCCCCTGCAGACCCACATGCATGCAGGCCTGTGGGCTCTCTGTGACCTGACTCAGCTGCCCCCTGTAGGCCACCAGGACTTTGGCCTGTGCCTTTCTACCCCAGGTCGCAAGTCCCCTGTTTACCAGATAAAGTGGCCCTTGGTTACCTCCCGTGCTTGGTGCTGTGAGGGATCTGGGTGCCCTTTGGCCCTAGGACTGACCCCACCCTACCCCGGGCTGTGTGGCGGCTCAGCCTGTGCCAAACAGTGCCGCCCTTTCCACTGCCTCTTCCCCACTCTCCAAGATGCTGCAGGAGCTGTGACAGGCGTGCCCTTGTTAGCCTCACAGAGCCCTTAAGGAAGTGGGCCGGGCCTGGTTGGTATACGATACTTCATTTCTACACCAAGGGTAATAGTCACTTTGGAAACTGCCCAAGAGAAATTGTTTTAAATGTTTGGGTTTGGGAATTGGAGTCCTGGGCTTGGTCACAGGAGTTAAGAGCACCTGCCGCTCCTGCAGAGGACCTAGGCTCGGTTCCCAGCACCACATGGCAGCTCACGATCACCTGTAACTCAAAGTCTAGAGGATCTGACGCCCCCTTCTGGCCTCTGCAGGCACAGCACGTTTTCACTGTGCACATACACACGTGCAGGCAAAGCAGCCATATCCACGAAAACAAAGGGAATTCGAGCCTCACCAATGAGGAAAACTAGTAACGATCCACACGGCTGATCGAGGCACATCAGTCTGACTTGCATTCTTCCTGTCACTCATTTTTCTGAGCTTATGCTCTCTAGGAAAAATACCAAGCTTTATAGAGTGTCTGCAGCGCAGGCGCATGCTTGTGTGTGCCCTCGGATGTGCATGGGACACCCTCGTCGGTCCCTCCAGTGGTAAGATGCGCAGCGGGGGAAGAGCTGCTGCATCCCTATCGCTGGCACATAGAAGCAGCAGCAGCAGCAGCAGCAGCACGTGGAAACCAGAGCAGCCTAAGGTGGATCTGCCTCCATGCTTCCAACATGTGTCTTTGCTGTTTTCTCCCCTTTTGAACACATCAGATTGAAGCATTAGTAAAACCTACAAGCGGCCCATGTCAGCCAGCTGCTCTCAGTGTGTGCCACATACGCCACGTGCAGAGACGCGGGCTGTTCACCACATTTCTGCTGGGCTGAATTGGCTGCATGCCACTCATGGGTTCGGGACTGGGCAGACCACCAGAATCTGGTTGTTTCTGTTTCAACATTTCCCGGAGGGGACCTTGAGAGTTTGTCCCTGTCGGCCCAGGGCATGTCCTTGTACAAAAAAACCAACGTGCCAAAGGAGACAAATAGCCATCAAGTGATCCGTTAGATATTTTATATAAGATGCCTATAAGATGATAAACCCCGACCTCCATCAAGACACTCGTGTCTGTTCTGTGAACGTGCTGGCTGCCTGCTTCTCAGAGGTATCCAATGAGTGGCCATTGCCATCGCTAACGGGGCGGTGCCCTTGGTGCCCGGTGGAGTTCTAAGAGTCATGTTTTGCTAGAAGCCACTTTTCATGGGTCAGAGCTGACTGCTATAACTATTCGTCTTGTTCTGTTATTCTTTCTCGTGTCTTTCTGATCAGGAGTAAATAAAGACAGTAGAGAAGGAAGATACTGAGAGCTCACTGTGGCCTCACAAAGCCCGTGTTCTTCTCCCACAGGCGGACAAGGCTGGAAAGGCCTTCAAGTATTTGGAAGCTGTCCTGTCCTATATCGAGTGTGGGATGGCCACCGAGTCAGAAAGCTCGGCCAAGTCGGCGTACGCTGTGTACTCGGAAACTGTAGACCTCATTAAGTAAGTGTTGGGGTGTCTGCCATCCTCCAAATCTGTCTCTCCCCTCACTGGATGTGAAGACATCTAAAGAGAGGACCCAGGCTCTGGGTTGGTCCACAGATTTTTTCTTGTCCTGATGAAAGTGTGTTCTAGATGAGGGAGCACAAGATGACCGGGTGCAAGTGGGTCATTTTGCCAAGTGCTGTGAAGAGGACGCCGAGTCGGGGGGGGGGGGCAGTTTTCCCAGCTTAGGTTTCATATCGGCTGTCTTCTCAAGCACATGCTCCCTGCGTTTCGTTGGGGGTTTATCGAGGATGTGGCCAAGCTTGGTTTCAGGAGAGAGCAGGCTGGGGGCCAGGTCTTCTGAGCGGCTTCTGTGTTGCGCACGTCTTCACGTCCTCTGGAAGATGGGAGAGGGAGCCAGCACAGCCAGCAAACCTGGGCTCCTGTAACCGGCCTGGTTAATTAACCCCAGGCACCTTTGCATCTCCCTGCAGGTTCACAATGTCACTAAAACCCTTCTCAGATACCACGGCGCCAGCACAAGAAAAGATATTTGCCGTTTTATGGTACGTACATTTTCATTTGTTGTATAAATAGCACTTTCCTTTGATTAAAAATTATCTTTAAAAAAAATTTTTTTTTTTTTTTTGGAGACAAGGTCTCTCCATAACTCTGGCTGTCCTGGAACTCTTGAGTTTGAGGCCAGCCTGGTCTATGTAGAGACCTGCCTGCCTCTGCCTTTCCAGTGCTGGGATTAAAGGTGTGTGCTGCTAGCACACCTGGATATACATTTATTTTCTTAAAGTGAAAATCATGGCAGAGGCAAGTGAGCGGCCATCAGGAAACGGTGTCTCCTGTGCTCTTCTGCCCCTGGGGGGCTGCTTTGGTCTCAGGAGTCAGGTGGTGTGTGTGTGTGTGTGTGTGTGTGCGCGCGCGCGCGCGTTTGTTTTTCTGCCAACATTTACTTTTGGTGGTGGCGTGCAGCGCGGCGGTGAGGTGCTGGAGACGACTTCCCCCGCCAGAGAGGAGACCCCGCCGTGCTCCCAAGGGCTGACTGGCAGGAGCTCTGGCCGTGAGGTCATCCCCAGTTCACGGGAACCCTGTTTGTGTTCACAGTTTGCGCTGCCAGTCCCTGGTGAACATGGCGATGTTTCGCTGTAAAAAGGACGTGGTCATGAAGTACTCTCGCACGCTCAGTGACCACTTCAAGAGTTCTTCCAAAGCGGCCCAGGCACCTTCTCCATGCATGGCAAGGCAAGTGTGGTTAAACAGCACACAGTCAAGTCATTCACCTATTGCTTGTGCAATGTTTTATGTGTTTGTGATCTTGAGTTTTTCACAAATCCTGCAGTTCACCTTCATGTGTACTGGCTGCTTAAACTTTAACCATTAGCTCCTTTTGACCCTCTGGGAAACGGGTATAAACTAAATTTACTTTGATGAGATACCATGCAAGGTACAGTGATCCTCTCTTACCTGCCAATAGGTACATCCCACGATTCCCAGTGGGTGGCCTCAAGTTACAGTTCTGAGCCTCCCCCAAGCTGCATCTTTTGCTATACAAGTTCAGTTGAGAAGGCAGGAGCTGTAGGAGATTAGTAACAGTGGCTGAGCCAGTGTGGGCTCTGGGGCAGTGCAGTGCTGAGCCAGTGTGGGCTCTGGAGCAGTGCAGTGCTGAGCCAGTGTGGGCTCTGGGGCAGTGCAGTGCTGAGCCAGTGTGGGTTCTGGAGCAGTGCAGTGCTGAGCCAGTGTGGGCTCTGAGGCAGTGCAGTGCTGAGCCAGTGTGGGTTCTGGAGCAGTGCAGTGCTGAGCCAGTGTGGGCTCTGGGGCAGTGCAGTGCTGAGCCAGTGTGGGCTCTGGGGCAGTGCAGTGCTGAGCCAGTGTGGGCTCTGGGGCAGTGCAGTGCTGAGCCAGTGTGGGCTCTGGGGCAGTGCAGTGCTAAGTCTGTGTGGGCTCTGGGGCAGTGCAGTGCTGAGCCAGTGTGGGCTCTGGGGCAGTGCAATGCTGAGTCTGTGTGGGCTCTGGGGCAGTGCAGTGCTGAGCCAGTGTGGGCTCTGGGGCAGTGCAGTGCTGAGCCAGTGTGGGCTCTGGGGCAGTGCAGTGCTGAGCCAGTGTGGGCTCTGGGGCAGTGCAGTGCTGAGCCAGTGTGGGCTCCGGGGCAGTGCAGTGCTGAGCCAGTGTGGGCGCTGGGGCAGTGCAGTGCTGAGCCTGTATGGATTCTGGAGCAGTGCAGTGCTGAGCCAGTGTGGGCGCTGGGGCAGTGCAGTGCTGAGCCTGTGTGGGCTCTGGGGCAGTGCAGTGCTGAGCCAGTGCGGGTCTCTTGGTTTTTATCTCAGCGCACACAATAGTAGAACAATTTTAACAACACAGTAATGAGACTGTGCCCTCCCTGTTGAATCCGGATGAACAGTGATATTTTCAGGCATGGCTCAAGTTAAGCTGTGGACAATGGGAAAGTATAACTGCAGACCATTATAGAAGCATCAGTTTGGCATTTCAAGCGTGTTTAGGTGTCTAAGCTCACACAACTCCTGGAGGCAAACCAACACCA
This sequence comes from Peromyscus maniculatus bairdii, assembly GCF_049852395.1. Classification (NCBI taxonomy): domain Eukaryota; kingdom Metazoa; phylum Chordata; class Mammalia; order Rodentia; family Cricetidae; genus Peromyscus; species Peromyscus maniculatus. Next base: position 96,501,186 of record NC_134861.1, read on the forward strand.
ACAGAAACTGGTGTCCCCTCTCCTTACTTTGATAAATCTTCCTGACATTTCAGTAAACAAGAGCTGCCGAGAACCATGTGTACTTGGCCCTTCCCAGGACCCATAGTCTGAACAGAAACTGCTCACGTTTGCTGTAAGATGCTGACAAACAGAATCCTTAGGCTGTTTGCGGGTGAGCGTGAACGTTGGGATGTGGTTCCTCATGGTCTAGCCCAGCGCTGTTTGTTCTAAGACAGGACCGCACTGATAGCCCAGGCTGGCCTCGAACCTGTGCCCTTTTTGCCTCATGTCCTGAGTGTATGCAGCACTGCACCTGTGTGTTTTGTTTCTTGTATTCCTCAGGGAGTCCTGTTCCTCCTGGGCCTTGCTTTTAGAGAGCATTAAATATAATTCAGACCCATGTCTAGCAATCAAAAAAGGAGGGGCGTCAAGTGGCCTCTTAAAGAACATCCTGTGCTCCCTCGGGCAGCACGTATGTTAAAATTGGAATGATACACAGATTAGCATGGCCCTGTGCAAGGATGACATGCAAGTCTGCGAAGTACTCCATATTAAAAACAAACAAACAAAACCACATCGTGATGAAGGAGTCTGGTCCGAGAGCATCTGCTGTCTGTCATTCACGTGATTTCGCTAGGACAGCTTCTCTGTGACGACCCTCACAGCTGCCGGGATGCAGCAGCCCCCCACCCCGGGCAGCTCCCGCTCTAGTGTTTGGCATCGACCGCTCTGATTGTGCGGCCGGCTTCTGCCCCGTCTTCCCATCTTCTATCACGCTTCCGTGATTGAGCTGTTGTCCTCCTCGGGCCCAACTGAAGCACGTGAGCTTGTAGGACCAGGCCGGCCATCAGCCAGGGACAGGAGAGAGTGCTGGGGCTCCTGAACCTCACGCCCTGTGCGCAGCCCGCCGCTCGTCTGTTCCAGTCTGTGTTTACTGGCTCAGGAGGAGTAGGATGCAGGCATGCACTTTACCTCTGTGCTGCTGTGACCCAGAGAACGAAGGAGAAACGCATAGAAAGTGGTTCAAGTGTTGGCCCTGTGGTACGGCCACAGGTCGGAGAGTCGGGTCTGACAAGGTTTAGTGCCGAGTGGAGGCACAGCTCGGGGTGAGAACCCAGTCAGTCTTCCAGATGTGCCTGTGATCTTTTAAGGGTGTCTTTAGCAGCGATTATTGTTTTGGGGGAGCACACCCTGAAACTTAACCTGCTAGTTTACGTGACTAACCAAGTCTCTCTCCATCCTTGCAGAAGCACAGGCGTTCCGTCCCCCCTCTCCCCGACGCCTTCTCCTGCCAGCTCCGTAGGGTCCCAGTCAAGTGCTGGTAGCATGGGGAGCAGTGGGGGGCCGGCCACCATCAGTACCCCGGTCACCATCCAGAACATGACCTCCTCGTACGTCACCATCACATCCCACGTCCTTAAGGCCTTCGACCTTTGGGAACAGGCGGAGGCCCTTACAAAGAAGAATAAAGGTGAGGGGCCCTGGCAGTGGCCGGGGTGGCCTGGCGGTGGGAGGTGTTTTGGTTCCTGTTGACGTTCTGTCTCATGAAGCAGCGGAGGAGATAGGTAGCCTCTCTTCTTATCCCTCCGCTCCGCTTCCTAACCGGTTGCAGATCTTCCTCGAGGTCTGTGGTGTGAGCTAGATTTCTGAGGCCGGATCTCTGCCGAGCCAAATTAGACTTGGCCTTAGCACTCTGCCTCTCCGCACATGTTGGCATCATTGTCTCAGCCTGAACTGAACCGCTAGCCAGGGGGCGGAGCTGGAGCAGAGGTGCGGGCCGGATGTCCCTCAGCCCAGCACATGCGAGGTGAAGCCGCACAGACGGTTCGTTGTCAGCATGTTAAGATGACTGGCTACAGTCCGAGACGTACAGCGTAGCGCACACTATTACTGAGACCTGTCTGGGGAGGACCGGCAGCTCCAGGTTTGAGTCAGGGAAAGTGAATGGTGCCCGTGCCAAAGTTCACACACACAAGTGCCCGGTGACCACCATTAGATCTTCCCGGGAGAAGAAGATGGCCGGTGCTGTAGCTCTCCGATTTCCCCACAGCCTCTTTGCCTCCTCTTGTGCATTCCTTGATCACAATGCATCACTGGGACACTACACACACCACTGTGCTAGGCGTGCGTTACAGATTCAACTCAGGAGGAGGTGGGCTGACAAGAATTAGCCAGCACTTACCGACGAGCATGCTAGGCGAGCCGCAGGATATTGTGGGGATACTGGCCCTGGACTATTGGTCTTCATTTAATTTTATGCTGTACATGTAAATTTACTCTTGTGTGATTTGGGTTTCATTGCAGAATTCTTTGCTCAGCTCAGCACAAAGGTGCGTGTCTTGGCCCTCAACAGCAGCCTGGTGGACCTGGTGCACTACACGAGACAGGGTCTGCAGCGGCTGAAACAAGCCCCCAAAGCCCCCTAACGCAGGCTGGGCTTACCCAATGCCTTGGAATGTCTTTGCACAATTGGAAGCCTTGATCCAGTGTAGACGACTGTCTGATCGGGATGTCGACGACACTCAAGAAGTGAAGCGCCGTGAAATGGCCTGTACGCTTGCCCACGTACACTCACAAGCCTGCGTGGCCATCAGCTGGACACTGGTTAGCAGAGCGGACGATGGTAAACGATCTGCCTTTCCCAGCGGAAGGACAGAAGTGCAATGGAGCCTGACTGGCGTATGAATGGTCGAGACACATTTCTTGTTTTTATTTTCTGTTGGTTTGGACAATAGGATACAAGCTGCAACCGAAAGGAAGAGAGGCAGATTCCTGTCATCTCAGTAGCCACACTAGTTCACTTCCAGAAGGAATTTTTTTTTTTTTAAATAATAATAATTTTTGGTGAAGGGTTTTATGGGTATATATTTTTTCTTTTCAAGTTTTAAAGAAAACATTGTTTAATAAATCCTAATGACCACCTGTAAAATAGAAGTTGTGAAGGATTCCACTGTGCCTCACTTCCGGCAGTGAACAGTGGCTCTGACACTGAGTGTTATCATTTAGAAGATTGAAGGTGACGTTTCCCCTCTTCCCTCCTCCCCCAGTGCCTAGAGTCCTGCACACTGTCTAGCTCTGGTCTCTTTGGCTGCACTGAGAGCATCCCAGGTCAGCCGAGAGGAGCGGCAGCATTTAGATCCAGGGTCCATCTTACCGTCTTCCCGGCACGGCATCCCAGGAAGCTTCCTACTTCCTGCTGCCACACTCCTGGAAAGCGACTGGCTCAGCAGCGCCCTCGATTGTTTTTCATTTCCCACGGTGTGTGGGGGCGAAGGGAGCCAGTGTCTGCCTCGGGCGTCATCTGTCTCCTAGAGCCCCAGGTGCCGCCAGAGCCGTGGCAACTGGTGCGTCAGTGGACGAACTCGATCTTCCTACAGAGGCTGTATTTTTCTGCTACAAATTATATTTATAGCAAAACTCAACTTTCCAAAGCCCTTGATTATCCAGGGGACACTGCCTCCCTGAGAGGATGTGGAGATTTGGGGGGGATTAATTCACCATCTTCTCAGGTACCGTGACTCGGTGACGTTGAAGAGAACCTGGGACCTTCCCAAGCTCTACCCCGCCCACATTAAACCAAGTCCACTGGACAGGAAGTGAAAGGACACGCTCAGAATTCACACCTGCCCATAAGCACAGGCCTTTCACTGAAACTCAAGGTTATTACTGGAATACTCTTCAGTGCAGTGTTCTTTAGAAGCCGATTCTTTTACCCCTTCCAGAAGGTAGAATTTGCACGTGTTATAGGGCTGGTTGCTGTTTGCTCTCCTCACTTCCTGTCTCCACTTCCTACCAGCCACGCCGTGTGTCTGTATCCGTAGAGAGTGGAGACGGGAGGCCCATCGTAGTGAGGGTGCCCGGGGTCGCTTGGGTGATGGATGGGAAGACTTTCTTGGTACATGGGCTGGAGGTGGGTGTGATGCCGGGTGTTTGTGTGTCCTGAGCCTTTCATCGTGCTTTGGATAAAGCCAGAGAACGGCTGGCTACATCTGAGCATGGACTGTGGCCGTGATCTGACGAAGCAGCTTTTACTAACGGGCTGAAGCAAAGCCACGTTTCCTTAAAGTTACCTGAGCTGCAGCATGTGGCAGGCTTCCCTGGCACTTGGTCACCTCTTGAGCAGCGTTGGCTTGTGGACTCTTGAGGATCTTTTCCCTTCTCCCGTTGCTCGTCTATGGACAGCAAGGGCTGTACCTTTAGAACAAGCTGCCGGTCACAGGGCTGTGGTTGGGTCTGGTCGAGGCACATTGTGCCAAAGCACGTGTGTGTGTGTGTGTGTGTGTGTGTGTGTGTGTGTGTCCGTCCGTCCGTCTGTCCGTTCGTCCTGCCGGCAGGCCGCTGCGCCCCTTGACTGAACACACCCAGCCAGTAGGAAGAACGGGCCGCCTCATCCTTTGTACTGGATTGTTTTCTCCCCAGTTTACTACAGTTTTGTTTGTACCTTGAAAACTAACGAATTTGGACAGACCCGTTTGTACCAGTGTGGTCTGTAGAGAGGTTCCCCGCAACGCTGTCCTAAAGCGATCAGGTCTCCGGCCGCCCTTTTACTGGAGTGGACACGCAGTGGCTGTCAGTGCGTCACTGCTCGTGGTGGAAGCCTGAAGAACCTTTCCAACCGTTTGCACTTTCCACTATAAGCTTACAGTTCCCAAAGGCAACTCCCCCCCCCCCCCAGGTGATTCATTTGGAAGGACTGTAAAATGAACCCTTTGAATGTGCGAGGTCCCATAGCCACAGAAGAGCATATACTTCATGGTGAAGTAGGCAGCGTATTGGGAGTGAACATGAATCTTGTCTTTCCCACTACGAAGGGTGTGTATGGCCTGTCTGGCTGCAACAGGAAGTAGAGGGACACCGTTTTTCCCAAGTGTTGAATGTTTTCAGAAATAATTAAAATTGGATACTTGTGAAAGCCCTGTTAGATAATAAAAGCACGTGGCTAAAGCCGGTTGCTCTTTGTTAAGGAGGGCAGGCCCCATGGGAGCAGGAGGAGCAGGAGGAGGAGCAGGGGGGGCAGGAGGAGCAGGAGGAGGAGGAGGAGCAGTGTGTGCAGCCCAGCCAGTGCATCCATATGATCGCATGGGAAGCACCTGATTTATTTTGTAGCTGTTTTGACCATGTTTGTCCATCCTCTAGACAGGCAGGACCCCACCCACGCCTCTGTTCTCTAATTCTAGATCTTAGGACGTTTAGAGTGGGTTCTTCCCCATCTTAATTGAAAACGTGCCTTAACTGACACCTTGTGTATTGATGTGAGGGACAGGACCTCGATCTTAGAATTCCTGCTTACAGAGCACCGCGGGCCCCACAGCGACGGGCTCTGATGCACAGGACGAGAGATTCATCTAGACGTACTTGTGCCTTTGTTGACCAAACAGTTTCTGAAGTAATGCTGTCCGGTTTGCCACGGCTTCAAGGGTTTATGTTTACTTTCCTGTTTTGTGAAGTTTGAGGAGTATTTGTGCATCTTAAGCTAAATGAGTTGGGCTTAAAAAAAAATCTTTCCATGCCTCCTACAGATTACTTCTTTCTCTTAATGATTTATTTTCCCAACACTACAAAACATCGTTGAAAATGTACCACTTCATCTGTTTCAGTCTTTAAAAACTTTAGCAATATTTAAATCTAAGAATGTTGTGGGCTCCTTCTAGAAACACAGAAGTGTCGATTTTTCTCCCCGGAGAATGAGCTGTGGAGGTGCTGGGCTGTTGGTTGGTTCTGGTCCATTTGGAGATAACGGGTGTGAGGACTTTACCTGTGCCTTTAACTTGTTGTCCTGTGGAAGGGAAGTTCAAGGGCAGAAGGCCATGGTGTCGGGATTCTCCTTCCAAGTCCGTAAGTGGTATTTCTACCAGGTAACCCTCCAGTGTGTGGTCCAGCCACGGCGCCTTGCCGTTGGGAACAGTTGCCTCGTGGCCGTGCTCTTATTGAGGATGCACTGGCAAGCACATGTCTTCAGGTGGCTGTAGATCCTTGGGGGTGAATCACACTATATTCTGTCCCACTGTGCATCTGGCATCAGCAGTTACCGTGATGAAGAAGGGCCTCTTTCCCCACCTGAGGGAGCCAGAGGACAGGAAGGAAGCCTAGCGCTCCCGGGGCCTGCATGTTGCTACATCTGTCCGTAGGACACTGGAATAAGGCCACGCCGACAGGCAGGCCACGCTGCGCTGCTGGGCCACGCGGTGGTTGACCTAAGGAAGATGGACTCGCTTTGCCTAGGTGTTTCAGCAATACTCAATACAGGCAGTATTAAGTTTGCCTTTGTTCAGGCCATGATGTGTGTGTATTGCTAATAGTACACACCCCCACGATATCAAGTACACACTGTTCATGTTGGGGTGTGTGCATGTGTGTCCCCGAATCTTGTTTTAATTTTTTCTGAATGTGATCATATTTTGGATGATACCTGAGCAGAGTTCCCTTTTTTATTTATTACCATTATATATTATATTATATATTATATATTTACTTTCTTATAATGTTAGAGGAAAGTCAAATCTTGGTATTATTAAAATTGCTTTAAAAATGAATAGGTTGTCCAGGTGATCATGAAAACCACTGGTATGTCTTTAAAATAATGAGTTTTTCTTTGATTACCATGAAACAATGTGCCAGCTCTCACTAATCCGATGGTTTGTATGTGAGCTCGGGAAAAATCGCTGCTCCCGGGAAGGTATACAAGAATAAGGGAAACACCACATTTTTATCAGCTTCAGAAACGGAACTGTAAACTTGGGGCTTTTGTGAATAAAATTTAGCTGCCTTGTAGAATCCTTTGAAAGAGGCAGACATGATCTGTGAGAGAATTTTTTTTTCTAAGGAGAAAATCTGCAAAAGGTCCTTCCAAAGAAAATGTGCCACAGATCTTTTGTTTTTCTCTGTAATGAGGATTAAGTGCTGTTTTACAAAATGTAATTATTGACTTGTTCATCTTCACAGTCTTTCCTTTCCACAAGATCAAACTGTAGGAAAAAAAATATTTAATAAAAATTTAGAGAAATCACTGGAGTTGAGCCTGTGGTTTTTAATTTGCCCAAATATGGCGATTCTTGTTTGTTTGCTGGCCAGGGTCTGTCTGGAGCCCGAGGCTGAGCTCAGGCTCACAGGTCTGCCTGCCTCACCTGCCCAGCGCTGGCACACGTCGCCATGCCAAGCTGCCAGCCACGGTCAGAGTGATGCTCCGCTGTGTTCACAGCATGTCTATATTGTTGGTGTGGGGAAGAAATGCCGTCCTGAACGCTAGGAGCCTCTCTTGGTTTGCTGTGGCAGACAAGCTCTAGAACCGTCAGCGCTGAGGGACCGGGGGGTGGGGGGGGGCTATCTGTGGCAGACAAGCTCTAGAACCCTCAGCGCTGAGGGACCGGGGGGGGGGGGGGGGCTGTCTGTGGCAGACAAGCTCTAGCACCGTCAGCGCTGAGGGACCGGGGGTGGGGTGGGGTGGGGTTGGGGGGGGCTGTCTGGCCCTAAGGAAACACCTCAACAGTTGCTTGACATTAGACAAGAGTCAGGCACTGGCTCCGATTTCCTGGATTTGGACCTCAGCGCCTCAGCTTTCTAGCTCCGTGGCTTTGAACTTGTCACTTAACCTCTCTGGTCTTGTCGTTTATGAGATTGCTACTTCATCAGATTGAAAAGGCCACAGAAGACTGGCTTAACCCCGTTTTCCATTTTCGTCCTCTTAGTCCTAATGACAGAATATGACCCACCGAGCAAGGCCATGGTGAAGGTGACTGGTGTAGGGTAGGAAAGGGAGCCTGTGCCCACTCACAGATCTCAGCTGAAGGGGGCCTTGAGAGACGGGTCATCAAAGATGGGTCTTCTGGGTATGTGACTTTTTTCCCCCCCACAAAGACTTGCATAACCTTACATTTCAGCAGTGGCTGTACTGAGTGATCTAACCAGCTGTCTCTTAGATCCCGAGAATTTGTAATTTGGGAGTGTCAGAAAGCTGTTTCTCAACCTGTGGGTCGTGACCATTTGCCAAACTTCTGTCTCTGAAAATATTTGCACTATGATTCATAACCGTAGCAAAATTACAGTTACGAAGTAGCGACGAGAAGAGCTTTACAGCTGGGGGTCAGCACCACGTGAGGAGCTGTGTTAAAGGGTTACAGCGTTAGGAAGGGTGAGAACTGGTATAAAGGAAATGCCCGTGACTGTCCCTGAAACAAAGCTTGTGAGAAAACATCAAACCACTTCCGGGGATAAGGTCTCGGAGTGGATTACAGAGTGAAAAGATGCATACATTCCCCACCCAGACAGAAAACAGAACAAGCAGTACAATACATACACGTCCCGACCATTCTGAGGGAAAGTGTAGGTAAGGGGCAAACATGTCCCCCTAAAAGTGTTAGCATGTGCCTCTCTGGACACCTGCAAGTACATCCACAGCATCACGGCAGAAGCGAAGAAAACATCCACATGTGACATCCACACCCTGCCAGCGCCCTCAAGGCATCCTGCAGATGTTTTCAACATGGATTCAAATATATTGTGCATTTTCTGTGGCCGTTCTGCCCCTGAGTCCAGGAGGTGCATCACCGAGGCCGCGGGACAGCGTTCTGACCCATCCTTCCCACCATCACCGCGCATTTGGATGCTTCGGGAGTTTACATTACCCGCAGAGACTTCTCTGCTCCGGGGCCATCGGAGCGTTTCAGTGTTCAGATTCACTACAAATAATGCTGTGGCTCTTGACTGGACTATAAGCAGAGGTCTGTAGTCCAGCTGTGACCAGGTCATTGGACTGTCTGGTTTTAGGAGCAGGACTCTGAGCACTTGTGGTTTCCCAGCAGACCGCACTCTGCTGAAATGAGACTTAGGTGAGACACCAGGGCTCTGATGATGGAGGCTTTTGCCCTGCTAACAGGCCGGAGGGTGGGCCTGGAAACGCTCCCAACAGACAGTTCTATTTTGGCTGTAAAAGGCCATGTACCTGCCCTGGATTTAAACCCCTCTTTAAACCCTCTTCCCTGTTACTGGGCTGCCCCTAAGAAGAAAAAATTATGGGTTTTTACATCTCTGCTGCTAAATATTCCTGCAAATTACACTCTAAGTACCACTGCTTGGCACCAAAGTGATAACAACAAAATACTCAGTGCCTTGGCCCAGCCTCACAGACCCATTACAGACTGCAGGAGGCTCTCAGTGGCCCAGCCTCACAGACCCACTACAGACTGCAGGAGACTCTCAGTGGCCTAGCCTCACAGACCCATTACAGACTGCAGGAGGCCGTCAGTGGCCCAGCCTCACAAACCCACTACAGACTGCAGGAGGCCATCAGTGGCCCAGCCTCACAGACCACTACAGACCGAAGGAGGCCATCAGTGGCCCAGCCTCACAGACCCACTACAGACCGAAGGAGGCCATCAGTGGCCCAGCCTCACAGACCCACTACAGACTGCAGGAGCCCATCAGTGGCCCAGCCTCACAGACCCACTACAGACTGAAGAAGGCCGTCAGTGGCCCATTCTCTTATGGACCCACACTAGACTTCAGGAAGCTGTCAATGGCCCACCGCCCTGCTTTCCCACCTCCACTGGTGACCTTTGCTGGAGCTGGAGCAGATGTGATGTCACCTGGTCCTCAGGACTGACTGGAGTCAGATGAACTTCTGGGGAGGAGCTGACTGAGATGTTCGCTTGGCCCCACCATGATGTTTACTGGAAGAGTCTAATCCACATGTTGGTGTAGTTTTACAAGTCGTCTTCAGGACTGGGTCAGTTTACACCAAACATAAAAGTTCTCTTGAGATGGGGCCTCACTACATATTCTAGGCTGGTCTTGAGAACGGTCTGTGCACCAGGATAGCCTTGGTTTCACTATCTCTGTTACTTTTTGTTGCTGAAATACCGTGGCGGGCAGCACTTAATGGGAGAGTTACTCTGGCTCACAGATCCCGAGGAGAGTCCCTAAAGGGGAGGGAAGACGGCAGCAGGAACAGGAAGTGGGGGGAGAACGGCAGTGGGCGCTTCCTCCAGCAAGATTCCCGACCTAAAGGGTCCACAACCTCTCCGGCAGCGGCACCAACTCGGGGCCCAGTGCTCCGATGTGAAAACTACGGAGGGCGTTTCCTCACCACCCACAGCATCCTGCCCTGGCTGCCCAAGCGCTGGAAGTGTAGGTGTGTGCCACCATGCCTGGCTCACACTTCCCAGTTTCTAACGCTGGAGAGGAGGTCTGAGATAAGGTCAGGTTTATTCAAAACACTGCACTCAGGACACAGAATCAGTAACGCCGCTGCTGATCCAGCTGTCGCCGCCTCTCGCTCCCAAGGGAGATGGGAAGGTCTGGAGAAGGTCACCGAGCTGTGGCTTCAGCAAGCCCTCCACAGTCCAAGGCTGGGGAGAAGTGGAGGGTGCCTCTTCTCCCCTGCTCTTACCAGGTCACGAATCTCCAGAGAAGACCACGCCCACTGAGCCAAGCTGCTCCAGTACAATTGGTTATCAGACCAAATTCCCACGACAGATTTCAATGTCACCAAACTACCTTCCTACCAAGTGTGGACTAGCTAACACAGTAGACGAGGGAGAGGGTTGGTTCCTTGGGGAGCATCACAGAGGTAGACCTCAAGCTGTCCTGACACACGCAGCCGTCAGTCCACTGTGCCACCCACTTGCTGGCCATTCCTTTCTTTGGTGCTGGGCCGTGGACCTCAGTACCCTGGCATCCTACCACTGAACCACAGAGTTCCAGCATCTGGCCATTTTATTATTATCTTTCCATGGTCCAGTGAAGTCAACAGAGACAGCTCCACCCTTTCCCCCTCTCCACCGGCCTCAGCTACCTCGCAGGTGCAGGTGGATGAAATCAGGAACAAAATTTGGTCTTGATTTTATTGTCCCTTGTAAAGTTAAGTATAAATCAGAGTTGGTTGGATGGCTCAGCAGGTAAAGGCACTTGCTACGAAGCTGGACGACCTCAGTTTGGTCTCTGGGTATCACATGGTAGGAGGAGAAAACTGACTCCCACGTGTTGTCCAGGGCCCCAGCCCCACCCAAATAAACAATTTCTTTTTAATTAAAAAAGCCCCCAGCCTGGCGTCTGAGGTATCAATTGTGGTAAAGAAGGAAATATTTTAAATCTGGGCTCAGGCTCTTCTTAGTATGCTAACTAAAGAAAATCACGAAATAAATACACATTTTAACAAGCCAGTTCTGAAGTTAGGGTTCTCATGAGGACCAGGTTTCCCAGATGTAATGTGCAGAATTGGCCACTAGATGGCAACCATTTCCTTTGGCTTTAACGACAATGAGATTTCACATCTTTGTAGCAGGAATCTTAGAAGGTCTTATTAATAAAATCAAACCTGAGCCAGGTATTGGGGTGAACCCTGGAAGATCAGAGAACCAGAACAAGCCACAGCTACCTCACCTCGCCGGATCCTCAGCTGATCCTGTTTCCTCAGACTGGATGCCTCTGAGTCCTCATCCAGAATGAATCCCAGCTGAACTGCTGCTCCAAAGCCTGAAAGCTTAACCAGCCAAATACTACTAGTTTCTGGTTTTCACGCCTTATATATCTTTCTGCTTTCTGCCATCACTCCCTGGGATTAAAGGCTCGCTTTCTGGGATTAAAGGTGTGAGTAACTATGCTTGGCTGTTTCCTTGAATACATGAATTTCTGCCTCTGGAATGCTAGGATTAAAGGCGTGTGCTACCACTGCCTATCTTTTATGCTTAATATTGTGGCTGTTCTGTCTCTGACCCCAGATAAGTTTATTAGGGTGTACAATATTTCGGGAAACACAATAACACCTCACATCTTGTAGAATGAAATAATCAAATAAGATGCCAGAGAACCGGGAAATTTTGTTTTTCTGGTGGGGATATAATATTGTATAACCAGATTGCATAACAGTGTATCAGGGTTTTAAAAAGTTAAAATTAAATCGGGAGGTGGTGGCACACGCCTTTAATCCCAGCACTTGGGAGGCAGAGCCAGGCGGATCTCTGAGTTCGAGGCCAGCCTGGGCTACCAAGTGAGTTCCAGGAAAGGCACAAAGCTACACAAAGAAACCCTGTCTCGAAAAACAAAAAAAAAAAAGTTAAGATTAAGTTACATAAATCCCAACAATTTTACAGGCAAGAAAAGGAAAAACAGTTTATCATCATTCACAGCACTCACCCACAAAATGATCTAGAGAGCCACCATGGCATCAGCAAGATGTGGTGTATGTGTGTAATGGAAGACCATTTGGAATACATGTGACAGTGTGCATGAGGCAGAGCTCATAAACATGAGGCCAAGTGAGGTAAACCAGAGGCAAGACTACACTGCATTAATGTGATTCACTACCCAGAAAAGGACATATTTATAGACGGCAAATACACCAGTGGCCACTGCCCAGAAAAGGGAAGGCCTGGGGTAACTCTGGGAGGTGATGAAGCATTCCAAGTCCGGATTATGAAGAGCTGGCATAGTTCTGTAGCGTCACAGAGTCACTGATTGACACTTACAAAATTGTCAGTAAACCTGACCCCAAAGCCCTGCACCAGACCAGGAACTGGGAAACTAGAGAAGACAAACTGTGACATTGACCCGGTCCCTCCTACCGCTGGTTCCCAGATGAGAAAGAGGCACACAGGTGAGTGGGGAGAGCACCTGGGGAGGGATTTTGGCTACATTTGTTAACTAAACAGTAACATTTGTTTTTGTTTTTGTTTTTAAATGGTTGACATACATCTTTATTAATCTTAGCACTTAAGAGGCAGAGGGACCAAAGTTCAAAGCCAGCAAAATATCTGATCATGTCTTGAAACAAAAAGATTGGCTCAAAATTTGACATCTGTGACCGAATAACAGTCTGCATGGCTGGAAGCCACAGTGAGTGCCCTCCTACCTTCCCAGGAGTGTGGTAATCTTGGCTGACCCAGGTTGCCCCCCAGAACCACGTAAAAAGGCTGAGCTTGGTTCACACATAAACAGAATCCCGCAGCTCACCAGCTGGCTAGCCTGCAGAGACTACCTCAAAAAATAAGGTATATAGAGCCTAAAACAATACCAAGTTTGTTCTGCCTTACGGTCTCCAGAAGCACACAGAGAAAATGAAATAACACCCACATTCACACCCGGCATAGACACATTCAAATGCTACATAAAAGTGTGAGTCCCATTTTATTTTCCAAGGTGTTTTTTCTTGTCTTTATGAAGCCATCTCTTCACATGGGCTTTGGTGGAGGTCCTGGTGCAGCACCAGCAGGTCTAAATCGTGGGGGGGCGGGGTGTCCGGTCCTTGCGGGCTTCACGGGATCAATTCCTGACTACCTTGCTATGAATAGCACAGCTCATGCAGTAATGCAGCTTGGCATAGAGTTTGGGAAGCATGTAAGTAAGTGTCGGTTGGGTCTAAGTGGCTGTGGGACTGGCTGGTGAGAGAAATTTGTCCTGACCGTGGGCCAGCAGGACTGGAGAAAACTCCAGCTACAGGGGAGTCACCTTGAGGAACCAGCTGGAACTGGTAGTTCTGCGCCCTCAACAGCAGGTGAGAACAGGGAAACTAAGGCAGTATCTGAAACCTCAGTGTGCGCAGACGACACACAATCTCGGACATGGAGAAGGAACTGGAAATTTCAAACAGTCAAAGAGAGTACCTTCCTAGTTTGCTAAAAAACTAAAGTTACACGAAATATTAGCCTCTCCATGAACACACACACACACACACTTTAAACTCAGAGACCAGGGAAAAACATGTAATTAATATTTACAAATATTTTAAGGTGAACATTATATGTAAAACTTGTGTCAGCAAATAAGTGTCTTTGTTTTGTTCCCGTTACTGTGACGACTACCCTGACAAGCGACACGCACATGCACACACGAGGAAAGGAAAAGGCATACAGTGGGTACCCAGGGCGCACCCATGCCTTGCACTGTGGTTTTCTTTCTGGGGCAGAACTATCACCCAGGCAGGGCAATTTCATTCAAACTTTTTAAGTGACATTTTAAATTAGCTGAGTAGTGGGTTTGCATAAGGCATTTTCATACATCCTGAGTTTTGGTTAATTCTCCCACTACCCCTCTCCTCCTTCTCCCCTCCACATCCTGTCCAATCCCCACTTAATCTATGAACCTCCAGCACTCTCCTCCTCCTCCATATAACATGTACTCAGCTACCCTAACATATGAACCTCCAGCACACTCTCCTCCTCCTCCATATAACATGTACTCAGCTACCCTAACATATGAACCTCCAGCACACTCTCCTCCTCCTCCATATAACATGTACTCTGCTACCCTAACATATGAACCTCCAGCACACTCTCCTCCTCCTTCATATGACATACACTCTGCTACCCTAACATATGAACCTCCAGCACACTCCTCCTCCTTCATATAACATGCAGTCCACTACCCTAACATATGAACCTCCAGCACTCTCTCCTCCTCCTCCACTTACAGTTTTAACTGGACTATGAGACGGTAAGTGGCCACAAGCTTTTCATAACCCTTCCATGTGTTAGCTCTCCCCTCACTCCAGTTCCCTCCATACCCATGTGCCTCTCCCCTGCTTACACAGATGTACCTGTAATCTACTACCTCCCTTAAAGCCTGGCATGAGAACCCATTCAAACATTCCTCACCAACACAACATGATTAGATACTAAACACTTTTTTTTTAATCAGTCATGGAGAAACAAAAGCAAAAAGAAAATTCTCAATTTTATCACTTATGCAAGCATTTTGTACAACTGCAACAATCTCTTATGGAGGCATTGACAGCATAGTTCACCTAGGAATTAAGGAAATGAATTATACTCCTTAGGAGTAAAACAATATTTACTCAAATGTTAAAAAAATAAGCAATTGGTTACATCAACCAGTGAAAGACAATGCTAATTTCTTTAGAAAGTCAGAGTGTCAATACAGTCAAGTGTGGCTTTAGTGACTAAAGGGGCCACACAAAGAGCCTAGAAATGTGTCTTGAAGAAATAGCACACAAGAGGTTGGGTCCAGTGCACCAGTCCAGTTTCATGGAAGGTGGAGGCAAGCACATCACTTAACCCAGATTTTCTTTTCCTCTTTCTTTTTCTTTCTTTTCTTTCTTTCTTTCTTTCTTTCTTTCTTTCTTTCTTTCTTTCTTTCTTTCTTTCTTTCTTTCTTTCTTTCTTTCTCTTTCTTTCTTTCTTTCTTTCTTTCTTTCTTTTTCTTTCTTCCTTCCTTCCTTCCTTTCTCTCTCTCTCTCTCTCTCTCTCTCTCTCTCTCTCTCTCTCTCCCTCCCTCCCTCCCTCTCTCTCTCTCTCTCTCTCTCTCTCTCTCTCTCTTTCTTTCTTTTCTCTCTCTCTCTCTCTCTCTCTCTCTCTCTCTCTCTCTCTCTCTCTCTCTCTCTCTCTCTCTCTGTTTCTTTCTTTCCCCCTGAGACAGGGTTTCTCTGTGAAATCTTAGCTGTCCTGGAACTCACTCTGTAGACCATGCTGACCTCAAACTCACAGAGAGATCTATCTGCCTCTGCCTCTGCCTCCCAAGTGCTGGGATTAAAAGTGTAAGCCCAGGTTTTCAAGGCCAGCCTAGGCAACACAGCAAGACCTCATTAAAAAATTTTTTTATAAATATTTCCTGCCAGGTGGTGGTGGGGCACGCATTTAATCCCAGCACTTGGGAGGCAGAGGCAGGTGATCTCTATGAGTTTGAGGCCAGCCTGGTCTACAGAGTGAGTTCCAGGACAGCCAGAGCTACATGGAGAATCCTGCCTCAAAAAAAAAAAAAAAAAAATCCAGTGTATTTTTCCACTTATAATTTCAGTACTTTTGCTGTTCTGCAGCAGTTTTGGGTATGTGCTGTTAGCATCTGTGGTTAACATGGAGTCCCACAGTAATCATCTCTGAAATGCCATTTCCTCGTTTCTGTGTGCACACTGGTCATCTAAGCACACTGTTCCTCTACCGCACTCTTACCTCAAAGCATGACTTTTTAAGGAGACAACCTGCCGATCCTGTTTATTTCTTCTGCTGCTGTCGGGCCTGCAAGGCCAGGCTTGTGACCGCCAGTGTTCCCTTTATCTCACATTCTTTTATGAGTCCTTCGTATTTCAGAAACAAGGGTACAGACGTAGCATGTTAGATGACCACTGTCTAGTAAAAATCAGAAATGGAGTACACACAAACTCTCTACATATGATACGAGTCTGCTAAGGAAAATATTTTAAATAATCAAATGAGATATTTTATTATAATTATAATTATTATTATCAGGGCCATGATCCTTGGCCCTGATAATAAATACAACATGCATGCCAGTAACCACGAGTGTCCAGCAATCTATTAGATGAGAAACTGACAGCAGACACGTTTCAAGTCATTCTCCACATTCAGCCAGATGTAGCTAGTCTGCCAAGTGTTACGGCTAAAAGCTTTGAGGGTTGGCTGGAATACAGCGAGCTGCACCAGGGAACACTGACCCAGCCAAACCCGCTCAGAGGCTCACACAATACACATTACACCAGCAAGCCACCACATGCTGCTTAACCTCCCTGAGACTCTGGCTCTGGAATGGAAGCTGCCGCCATCCCCTCCCCTCCAGACCGGAGTGCGTTTTTCTCAGAGTGTCCTTCAAGACCCCTGTCCAGGGATGGGCGGCCGCTGTGCTCCTTGGTCCAGTGAGAAAGGGAGAGAAGCAGAACAAGTCATGAGTGAGGACGCTGTGGTGTCGAGCATAGGTACATTGTAAAAGTAAAAAAAATCGGGGCTGGAGAGATGACTCAGGTTAAGAGCACTGGCCCTTCTTCCAGAGGACCCAGGTTCAATTCCCAGAACTCACATGGCAGCTCACGACTGTCTGTAACTCCAATTCTAGGGATCTGACACCTTCATACCAATGCACATAAAATAAATTTAAATAAATTATTTTTTAAAAAGTAAGATCTTGAACTGGAGGCAAATCATCTCAGACACTTTGCTAAGAAACTCAGCTACTGCTTATCCTGTGATATAAAAATGCCTGTGGTGGGAACAACTTAAGGAGAAGGCCTGGGACCCTCCTTATGGGTGTCTAGGTGTCCAGGGGTTTCTGCTGGATGGTGAGAGTCTGATGTGATGCTCTCCTGTCTTTCTGCGGCTTGCTATTTAGTCTTTTATTCTCACTTGCTGTATACTTAAATTTACTCTGTTGAAACAGGAACCACAGCTATCATGGATCATTCTCCATAAAAACAAAACAAACAAACAAACAAAACTTGACAATAGAAAAAAATAGCCCAATATGAAGACTTTAAAATTTGCTGGATGAAAGATGATACCAATTTGAGCACTTGGGTTTGTTTTTGGTTTGATATGCCTGGCAGGCACTGGGCCAGAGTTCAGATCCCCAGTACCCACATGAACACAGGTAGGTGAAGCCAGCTGCCTATACATAATCCCAGCACTCTGGAAATAGAGAAGGGGATGCCTGGAGCAAGCTAGCTGTATAGATGAGCTCTGGGTTCAACTGAGAGAGTCTACCTCAGCGAGTAAAATGGACAGCAATGTAGAAAGTCTTTGATGTTAATCCTGTACCTACACATGAATGTGAACACAAGTGCACACATGTCTACACATGTGTGCCATGCACATATACACATAAACAAAAACAATGAAGAGCTGTTATGTCACAGTGGGATTATCAATATGCTGAGTTTCAGATTTGTAGAAATTAAGTTTCAATAAATACATTGCAAGGTATTAAATGATGAAAAAAAACTACTAGTTTCCATTTCCTCTGTTTTTACCAATAACATATTTTATTAATTAATGACAAACTTGAACTAATCATCAAACTATACTACATAAAGGGCTTTTGTAAAAATGCATTCATCTCCTGATAATAAATAAATGCAGCTTTGTACAATTAGAAAACCAAGACAGTGACAGATAACAGAATAAGAAGAAAATGGATCCTAGGTCCAAAACCCCAAGGACTAAACCAGAGACCAAGGTGAAAGGACCCTTGAGGTTTTCTTCCCTAGGTGGTCATGTGTGTCACACATTTCTTTTCCAAGTCTCCCAACTGGGCACTGGACTTCGCTAGTCTAAAGTTGTTACTAAGACATTCTCAGGTGCACAGTTGCATGAGATGGGAAAAATGGAAAGCAACAGCCCTAAGAACAGCCAGTATACACTTGGTGAGGGCCCAGCATGGCTGCGTTCTGTAGTTCTAAAACTCCAAACAGAAACAAAGGGCTTCTTACAGACACTAATATGGTTTCAATAATGCCTCAGAAACACACATTTTCCTACTTGGTAAACACTCAAGAACTGAAAGTCACCGTCTAGAGACAAAAAACAAAACATCAATTCATCAGCACCTTGTCGAATGAGCCTCAAGTCCTTATGTTGATGAGCAGACTCTTCCCTTCTCGGGGAAAAATCTGCTGCCTGAAGCTAGTATCTTCAGGAGAAAGAACAGATAAAACTCAATAAGTTAAATTTTATTCATCAAAATAAACTGCTATTTTAAGGTTTGGCACTACATGAAACGTCTTTCAGAACAAGAATGGGTTCAAAGACAGACGGCTTCATTATTTGCTAGAGCAGGAAACACAGCTTTGTGACGACCATTCTCCAGCCATCGGTCCACGAGGTGTACCCACTCCACAACAGCCGACGTTCAGATCAGAGGGGGCCGCATCAAGTGCTGGCTGTCTTCCCGAGCATCCCGTGTGGTCGCACAGTTGCTGCTGGGCCTCCCGTCACATACAGTCCACCACATTAGTGGACCCATGACCTACATCTCGGATCTGGCTAGTTAAACAGTCACACACGGCTACTCCGGCACCGGCCCGGCAGTGGGACACAGGTCCGACCAGCTCCCACCTGCAAAGACAGGACAAGACTGTCACCACAGAGCACTGGGATCCCAACCAAAGACAATATTCGGGACTGTGGGGCTGGTTTTAAAAGACAGCAAGTTTCCAGAGGGAAAAGAGGTCTCCTCAAACTTTATATTAGTAACAGAGCATTCCTCTGTTGTCTCAACTTTGCTTCCCACAGCTTCAGTTTTCTACAGTAAACCATATTAAACGGACATTTCTGGAAATAAGCCACTTGGTAAGCTTTAAATGCTATGTTCTGCCTTGCCTAGGATAGCCCCTTATTGGGGTATCATTTCTGTAGATGCTACCCACTCATGGGTCACTGAGGACCTGGACAACTATCATGGTATCAAGTTCTTTTGCTCAAATAAACTTTGTTTCACTTAATAATGGTGCTAGAGTATGAGAACAGTGATGCCGGCAAATATACTTCAGCATACTGCTAAACACGCTCCATTTTATTAGTAATGGTACACTGTTTGCCATGCCTAACTTCAGCACCGAACTTTATCTTAAGCGTGCATGGCAGGGGAAGCAGAGCTATCTATCCATGTCAAGTTTGATTCTACCTGTGGTCTTGGGTACCCACTCAGGGAGGGTGACCCCAGAGGACAATCAAAGAGCTCAGCCTTAATAACTTGAAATGGTACGTTCTGCTAAAGAAAACAGGATGTTACTTACTTGTTCAGCACTGGATCAAATGCCTCCACTGTGTTCAGGTATGCATTGCCATTGTGACCGCCAACTGCAAAGATTTTGCCCATCACGGTAGCGATGCCTACTCCTCCCCGGGGGGTCGTGAGTGCTGCCACATAATCCCACTTGTTGCTTCGGGGGTCGTACCGTTCAACTGAACTCAGAGGGGAGTTATCATCAAAACCACCTATGAAAGAAATATTTAAAAAATGGAATTGCATTCATAAAAACTGATAACTAAGTTTCAACTCAACAGCTTATAAAACTCAAGCTTTTGCTGGGCCTGGTAGAACATGACGTTAACCCCAGCACTTCGGAGGCAGAGGCAGGTCCTGCAGATGCCTGAGTTCGAGGCCAGCCTGGTCTACATAATGAGTTCCAGGACAGCCAGGACTAGGTAGAGAGACCCTGTCTCAAACAAAACAAAACAAAACCCTCAAGCTTTTTGTTTGTTTGTTTTGTTTTTTGTTTTTCTGAGACAGGGTTCTCTGTGTAGCCCTGGCTGTTCTGGAACTCATGCTGTAGACAAGGCTGGTCTTGAACTCACAGAGATCTGCCTCCCCAGTGCTGGGATTAAAGGTGTGTGCCATCACCATATGCTTTTAAAGCTATTTTAGAGTGATTTACAGAAAAAAAGATTACCCTAATACCTAGCTACCACCAACAACTACAATTTTCTACAAGTCAACTCTATTTAGTCAGTATTGTACTTTAACAGTAGGCTTGAATCTTTTTTTCTCTAGGTTTTGAGGCAGGGTTTCAAAAATTGAGAGGTCTTAGCCTCCTCGGTGCTGGGACTGTGGGTGTATACAAACCATGCCTGGATTTGAAGTCTCAAGTGAGAAAGAACAGGAGTTGCTGTAGGAAAGTCGATTTATAGGAAGGAAGCAGCCATTCATAATCCTAGCTGAGGGGCAAGCAAGATGGACTCCCTCTGTGTGCAGGGAGGCCTGAGAAACACTGACCCTCACCAAACCAGGAGGCCCATCCAGAGAAAGGCACTCATTTCCAGGGCTCCTCCTAAAACCATTCTTGCCAGCACAACTGCTGAGCCGGTGGGCTATGGCTGAGTCCTCACCTATGTTTGCCAAAGCCATGTCTTCCTCCTGTCATATAGTCAGTCTATGAGTAAGAACTTTTCAATAGAGCGTAACTCAGCCCAACTGTTACTGCAACCTCCATCTTTTCCAGGTCCCCTCTAAGTGAGCAGCAGTTCTCTTTAGTGACTCAACCTGTTTTCCTGATCTGAGGAAGTGCTGCTTCCCTGTGATCATTTCCTTAAAAATAAGGTCAGCCTTGCCAGGCGGTGGTGGTGCACACCTTTAATCCCAGTACTCGGGAGGCAGAAGGAGGCGAATCTCACTGAGTTTAAGGCCAGCCTGGGCTACAAAGTGAGTTCCAGTACAGCCAAGACTGTTATACAGAGAAACCCTGCCTCGAAAAACCAAAACAGATAGATAGATAGATAGATAGATAGATAGATAGATAGATAGATAGATAGATAGATAAAATAAGATCAGCCTAACTGGCCTTGGGGGCACAAGAGCAGGAGAGCTGGCCCTGTACCTCACCAACTGCAGCACAGAGCGGAGAGCTGGCCCTGCACCTCACCAACTGCAGCACAGAGCGGAGAGCTGGCCCTGCACCTCACCAACTGCAGCACGGAGCGGAGAGCTGGCCCTGCACCTCACCAACTGCAGCACGGAGCGGAGAGCTGGCCCTGCACCTCACCAACTGCAGCACAGAGCGGAGAGCTGGCCCTGCACCTCACCAACTGCAGCACGGAGCGGAGAGCTGGCCCTGGTGGAGTGGGTGCAGGTGAGCTGGCACCTGAAGGCATGAGAGCAAAGAACTGGCCCCGCTCCTTGCTGCCCGCTGCAGTGGGTAAGCTCACCCTGGTGGTACTAATGAGGGAAAGTAGGCAAACTGACCAACCCAGCTACCACTCAGGCCCAGAACCAGAGCTTGAGTTGGCCCACCCCAACATCTACCCCATCTATGATCTGCTGGAGCACGTGAAAGGCTGGATCTGAAGACCCAAGGCTACAGGACCTCCATGACCCAGGACAACAACAGGATATCCAGGAGGAGTCCCAGTATCAAGGGTGTAGCAGATGCCAGAGGCCTTGAACCAGACTCATTGCAATGAACACTTACAAGTAAAGATGTATGGACTAAAGTGTAAACTGTATGACTCACTGGGTCACACCACAGCTTCCATGATGAGACTTTTTTCTTTTTTGTATGTTAATTTTTCTTTTAAATTTTATTTTATTTTTTTATTGGGGGGGAGTTGCAAGGGCAGAGGACAGAGATGAAGGGATGGGCAGATGAATGGAATTGGGATGCATAATGTGAAACCCAAAAAGAATTTAAAAAAAAAGCCTAAAACATTAAGGTCAAATTAAAAAAAAATCAAGTAAAACTTTGTTTTTGGAGACAGGGTTTCTCTGTGTAGCCCTGGCTGTCCTGCCTCTGCCTCCTGAGTGCTGAGAATAAAGGCCTGTGCCACCCTTGTCCATTCAAGTAAATCTCTTCTAGCAGGTTAATTTTCTTATACCAATTGAAATGAAATAAATTTTATGTACATAACCAGATGGATTTTTGGTAAAAATTATAAAAAAGAATATTACAGTCTCATCACAACTGTAATAACATGTTGTTACTGCTTATGTTAATGTGGAAGATCGGGTTGTTAGAGTTACATTCTCTAGAGTTGTCTTCTTTATTGGTTTCATGTAATCTCCTTAGGTAATAAAAAAGAGTCAGTGCTGGGGACGTAGCTCAACAGTAAAGCACACAAGAAGCCTTGCGTTCAATCCCCAGCACTGAAGAAAAACAACAAAAAAACAATCAAGGCAGAGGAAGAGACAAAGCAGAACGCAGTCTGGCTGCTGTTACTCGAATCGGCTGTATTCAGTGTTGGAGATTTCAGTGCTCGGAGGGAAGCCAGGGCCTCCTGCATCCAGGCAAGAGCTTTACCACTGAGCTGCCCAGTTCCCAAGGGGGTTGCTTCCATGTTCAGTCTGAGTTGTTCTTTCTATCCCATCTGTTTTAGCTATAAGGGCCCCAAAGACTCATAAGTAGCAGCAAAAAACGACACTCCTGGGACCATGTGACACACAGTGGTGACCTGTCTGTGTGAGTCTGCAAGTGTGAAAGGTTGCACACACACTGTAAGAACTCTGGTTTCCACGCTCTATCGCACACCACTGTCTCTGCAAATGTCTGCAGTGCAGAGGAGGGGGTTAACTGGGTCATTTCCCTTCTTTGTCATGCAAGAGCCCAGGGAGGCTGGCATTACTTCTACCTGCAAATAAACACTAATAACAATAACCCCCTCTGCTACCAAGAACCGTAACACACCCCACAGTACACTGCAGCAGCCCCAGGACGTATAACACACTAAGGACCTCTCTGGGCATAGTTCTTTCTCTGGAAGGGAGATTACCAATGGCAACAAAGCAAGGCCTGCGCTGGGCGCAGTTGCAGATGCCGAGAGCACACCGTCTCCCTCCAGAGACAGTCTGACAGCTCAGTCATGTGATGCCCCTGCGGGAGCAATGCACTGCACCGCACTGCCCTCAGGAGGCTGCCACAACACAGGCCCTGGCTGCCTCCTTTTCATCCAGGGGGGATCGCTCCGATGCAGGTTAAGAATCGAGGAAGCACAGCTCTAGAAGCCCTTCTAACCCAGCACTTCAATCAGTCAAAAGGCAATAGAAAGACTAACACTGCTTCCCACGGAAAAGCCACTCGCTTTCTTGAAATTGTTATTTGCTTTGAAATGAACAGGAAGGAAAACAAGTCTTCAGGCCTTTTAGGATTGGTTTTAGCAAAGCATATTTAATTTATGTTTCTACAATTACAAATATATATTTCATTCAAATGCAACCCCTACTTTAGATATATAAGTTTTTCTTTTTGGATTTTCGTTTGTTTGCTTGAGATAGGGTCTCACTATATATCCCTGGCTTGCCTGGAGCTTACTATGTAGAGCAGGGTGACCTCAAAACCACAGAGACTCACTTGCTTCTGCCTCCTGAGTGCTGGGATTAAGGCATGTGCCACCACACCTGGCAGAAGTTTTAAATATGAAGATTGGAATCAAGAAGCCTTAATGTCAACTTTAAAAATTCAAAAGCACACTCAGGACTGATTCTACTAGAGATTAAATGAGGTAACTGTTTGTTACATGTCATTTTATGGCATTTGTCACAGTATGTCTTGATAGATGAGAGAGATGACATGTACTCACCGACAACATATAAGCAGCCGTGAAGCTCACTAACACCATTGCCTGCTCTGCGCTGACCCATTTCCTTGACCTCTATCCACTTGTCCAGATGTGGATGGTACCTCTCCACACTGGATAAGGAGGCCACTCCATCATTGCCACCCACTGCGTAAACATGGTTCTAAAGGAGGGAAAACACACATCAGTTGGATCTATCCACGTCCTAACAGGTGAGCAGAACGTAGGGAAACTGGTATTTCATGAGCCGTTTGGTATATAGTCAACCCTGCAGCTGCCGACGTGGATCAGACCATGCTGACCATGGACGTGGTTGGTGCCTCTCCATGGGAAATGGCTGTTTCACTTACCACTAAAGCCACCGAGCCAACGCCTCCACGGGGAGTGTTCATTGGTGCCACTGTACTCCACTGGTCAGATTCGATGTCGTACCTCTCCACGTCACTAAAGCAAGTATTGTCATCTAGCCCTCCGATTGCATATATTGGGCCCCCTAAGGAGGCCAAAGCAATTCCTCTCCTGTAAAAACAAGACGAGTAAAACATGCTTTAGTATCTGAGTTTGTTTCAGGAAAAAGAAGAAAGTTTTATCAATGCAAACCACTTCTGAGGATAATCATCAAAGCATGTGGTTTTCTTCCAATGTTTTAAAATGTACTAAAGTTTCTGAGCATGTGCGCAGATCCCTTGACCTGTACAGACTACTGGAAACTTGGGTCAAGCTCTGTTTTTTTTCTTTTTCTTGGGGTTGAGCCCAGAGCCTTGCATCTAACAGGAATGCATTCTACCCCTGAGCTACATCCTAACCCTAAACTCAGGACAAATAATAATGCAAAATCCAACAAAATAGTATAAAGAAATCCAAAGTGTTCAGTTACCAAATAGATAGTTATATAATCGAGGAGTCAGTGGTTTGATGAGAGAGCAGTCGGCTGTGGATTTAAAAGCCAACTTCAGGTCTGAACCCATGAGTTCATTTTGTTGCAGTTTCATTAAAACACCGTAAAAGAGCCGGGTGGCAGCGCACGCCTTTAATCCCAGCACTCGGGAGGCAGAGCCAGGCGGATCTCTGTGAGTTCGAGGCCAGCCTGGGCTACCAAGTGAGTTCCAGGAGAGGCGCAAAGCTACACAGAGAAACCCTGTCTCGAAAAAACAAAAAACAAAACAAAAACAAAAACAAACAAACAAACAAAAACACCGTAAAAGAATGTTCATTTTCCTATCACATGCTTTGCATGCACTGCTTTATTTCTGAAGAGCATTTATTTTTCCTTTGAGAGGAAGACTTAGCCCCTACTGAAAGTTAACTCATTGTTATATGGACAATAAAAAAGGACAAATTATAGCCACCAAAAGTTGAGCTATTCTAAATGCTACAGTAGCCTTAGAGGCCTCCGCGGATAAACGCTTAACTCAGAGTTGGCTTCAGGTCCCTCCCATTTCCCCGGAAACATCAGAAAAGCAAACCTCAGCTCTGCTACTCCTTACGCTCCCTGTCAAAGGTGTGGGATGCTCTAGTCCCAGTTATTGTCACACAGCATGTTCTCGGGTGTACTCCTAACCTGCTAATCTTTAAGGTAGCCCTGTGTTTACATCATTCAACTTTTTTGTGCATCCCTGTATACACTTTATTTTCAAATTATAAACATATATTTCTGCATAAACAGATTATATTAATTGCAAACGTGCACCTGAAGTAAAAGTTTAAAAGTTGATAGAGACCAGCATAAAGAACAATGCAGCTATCATCATATGGCCAGCACAGCATGAAGAGCAATATGATTATAATCTCCCTGAGCTCTCTTCACTCCTGTGAATGTAGACAGCTGCACTGTAAACACACTACCCTTCTCCTTTACTGTAGACTATACTGTAGACACACTACCCCTCTCCTTTACTGTAGACGACTGTACTGTAGACACACTACCCCTCTCCTTTACTGTAGACTATACTGTAGACACACTACCCCTCTCCTTTACTGTAGATGACTGTACTGTAGACACACTACCCCTCTCCTTTACTGTAGACTGTACTGTAGACACACTACCCCTCTCCTTTACTGTAGACGACTGTACTGTAGACACACTACCCCTCTCCTTTACTGTAGACTGTACTGTAGACACACTACCCCTCTCCTTTACTGTAGACAACTGTACTGTAGACACACTACCCCTCTCCTTTACTGTAGACAACTGTACTGTAGACACACTACCCCTCTCCTTTACTGTAGACTGTGCTGTAGACACACTACCCCTCTCCTTTACTGTAGACTGTGCTGTAGACACACTACCCCTCTCCTTTACTGTAGACAACTGTACTGTAGACACACTACCCCTCTCCTTTACTGTAGACTGTGCTGTAGACACACTACCCCTCTCCTTTACTGTAGACTGTGCTGTAGACACACTACCCCTCTCCTTTACTGTAGACTGTGCTGTAGACACACTACCCCTCTCCTTTACGGTAGACAACTGTACTGTAGACACACTACCCCTCTCCTTTACTGTAGACTGTACAGTAGACACACTACCCCTCTCCTTTACTGTAGACAACTGTACTGTAGACACACTACCCCTCTCCTTTACTGCAGACGACTGTGCTGTAACACACTACCCCTCTCCTTTACTGTAGACTGTACTGTAGACACACTACCCCTCTCCTTTACTGTAGACTGTACTGTAGACACACTACCCCTCTCCTTTACTGTAGACTGTACTGTAGACACACTACCCCTCTCCTTTACTGTAGACGACTGTACTGTAGACACACTACCCCTCTCCTTTACTGTAGACTGTACTGTAGACACACTACCCCTCTCCTTTACTGTAGACGACTGTACTGTAGACACACTACCCCTCTCCTTTACTGTAGACTGTGCTGTAGACACACTACCCCTCTCCTTTACGGTAGACAACTGTACTGTAGACACACTACCCCTCTCCTTTACTGTAGACTGTGCTGTAGACACACTACCCCTCTCCTTTACTGTAGACAACTGTACTGTAGACACACTACCCCTCTCCTTTACTGTAGACTGTGCTGTAGACACACTACCCCTCTCCTTTACGGTAGACTATACTGTAGACACACTACCCCTCTCCTTTACTGTAGACGACTGTACTGTAGACACACTACCCCTCTCCTTTACTGTAGACTGTACTGTAGACACACTACCCCTCTCCTTTACTGTAGACGACTGTAGTGTAGACACACTACCCCTCTCCTTTACGGTCTATGTTTCACACAGGCACAAGCAGGCTACTCTATTCTGCACAAAACATCCACAAACTCTCTCTCCCACCACGCAGTCCTGTTATAACCAATACGTTCTAGGCTTTAATACACACCCTTGTTTGACACTTCTTGAGGGTTTTGTCTACAGAATACTTGGTCTGCTTGTTTTGGGAGCTGCTGTTGGCTGCACTAAGTGGTGCTGGGGAATTGAACTCAGGACCTCGGGCATGTTAGGGAAGCACTAAGACACAGAGCTGTATCCCGGGGCTACTGCCTTTCTGAATCCTGTTTTGGTGACATGATTTTAATTGCTCTTTCATCTAGATGTTGGAAGTTACTATTCAAATCATTAATACAAATTTACAAGAGGCTAAATTACTGAATCATGTAGTTAACATTCTCCCCTTTAGATAAGTTCTAATAATCAAAATATAGTTCAATTTATTAAAGATGAGAATTTAAAATATTTTAAAATTGTAAAGAAAACAGAAATTGAGAGAGCTATTTTCTTAACAAGATAGTAATAAGCCTTAGAGCTAGTTAGAAACATGTTTGAGAGAAACACTACATGAATTTTCATTAAGGTCAGAAACAAGACAAAAATACCTGCTTCAATTTCTATTCATATGGTATCAAATTATCAGCCCATAAAGGAGGTATGTGAAGCAGATCAGAAACCTAAGAACGTATAAGGAGGGCTGGAGGGATGCTCAGGGGTCAAGAGCACTCACTGCTCCTGCAGAGGACTGGAGTTTGATGTCTGGCAGTCTGGTTAACCCGCTTATAGACAACTATCTCCAGCTCCAGGGGATCCGATGCCCTCTCGGGCCTCAGGGGCACTTACATGCACGCATGTACACACACACACACACACACACACACACACACACACACACACACCACACCACACACACCCACACCACACACACCACACACACACACACACACACACACACACACACACACCACACACACACACACCACACACACACACACCACACACACACACACCACACACACCACACACACACATACACCACACACACACACCACACACACACACACACACACACACACACACCACACCACACCACACCACACACACCACACACACTCACACTATAAAGAAAAATGTATTGGGAAACTGGCAAAAGTTGGCAGCATTGCATCAATGCTTATTTCTGACACTAAACTCCAGCTGTGAGATGTTAGATACGGGAAACTGGGTGAAAGATATATGGATATACCTTGGCATGATGGGAACTTCAAGCCAGGTGATTCTTAGCTCTAGAGGGCTACGCTCCAGCATTGGAGGACTTTTATCAGCATCCCTGAGCTGTCTATGAGATACTAGCAGTAACTGTCTTGCAGAGGAGGTAATATGATCTTCAGCTGAGAATACCTGACACCTGGAACTCTACATATTCTTGGATAACAAGTGTAAGGCCTACCTGTATGACATGAGATCCTGTCTCACTACAATGCAACAAAACACAAAGAAACAGAGCACAATACCCAGGGCTGTTGAGGTGGCTCAGCAGGTAAAGGCATTTGCCACTGAGCTTGATGACCTGAGTCTGACCCCTGGAAACCATGATGGAAGGAGAGAACCGCCTCCTGTGAGCTCTCCCTGACCTCCACACATGCACTCCTGGTGCAGGAAGGCATGCACCTCCCTTCTCTTCCGCCAAATAAATAAATGAGTGCAAAAAGCATTTTAAATAAAATTAGACAAAATGAACAAAAAAAGGAATGCTACCATATTTGCAACTTTTCTGGAAAAACAACAACAACAACAACAACAACAACAAAACCCTAAAGTCCTTTCAAACAAAAAGTTTCCAAAAGAGCAGCAAGGCTTCCTACAGAAGACTGTGGCTACCATGATGGGAACTAAAAGGTAAGTCCATTCAAACCAGTTTGAAAGTGTGTGTGTGAGTGTGTGTGCACACGCACATGTGTGTACAGGTGCTGGAGGAGTCCACAACAGGGTGTCAGCCTCACAAGGCTGGAGTTACAGGTGGTTGTGAGCTGCTCGATGTGGGGGCTGTGAACTGAACCTCTGGAAGAGCAGCACACACCTTAACTGCTGATCCATCTGGCCACACCCTTATGATTCCATTATTTTTTTAAACATTTATTTATTTGATGTGCATTAGTGTTTTGCCTGCATGTATGTCTGTGTGAGGGTGTCTGATCCTCTTGAACTAGAGTTACAGACAATTGTGAGCTGCCATGTGGGTGCTGGGAATTGAACCCTGGTCCTCTCTCTGGAAGAGTGCTATTGACCACTGAGCCATCTCTCCAGCCCCTGATGATTCCATTCTTAAATATAAAAAATTGTGACAAAGCATGGCTTTGGATGCTTTGACAAAATGGGCTTGAGAAGGATACGTTCCTAAAAAAAGGAAAAAACTTCAAAATAAGATTTTTTTTTCAGTATTGTCTTTTAACTTTACACTATCAATTCAAAAGAATTTGCAGGGACCTACCTCTTGGTGTTCATTGATGCCTTCATCATCCATTTATTAGTGAGAGGATCAAACATCTCCATGCTACCTAAATGCTCATTCCCATCATGTCCACCCACTGCATACACTTTACCTGTCAAATAAAGAAGTATTTTTATTTAATTCCCAGGTGTTACTATTTCATGTAAACAGTACATGACTAGAATGTCATAATAAATTAACTTTTAACATTTTTTTTCTGTTCAACATTGAATTGAGGTCATCAGTAGGAAGTGAAAAATCAGTGCAAGCTTTCAATAAACATGTCCTTGTGTGTACAGCTATAATGCTTTCAAACATCATTCTTGGGTTTCCCACTTTATCAAATAGTAAATGAAATCATTAATTCTGCTTTCAAAACAGGTCAATAAAATGAAAAAAGGCTAATAGCAAATAAGGAAAATGTAAAACTGTTAATACAAAATGATCTACCTTTTTCTGAGTAAAAAAAAATCAACAACAGAAAGTGAGAAGACTGTGGTCTGTCACCGAGCTATATCCTTAGCTGCCTCAGCATTTTCCTACACTGTACAGTTAGAGAAGATTTTAAATCATTACTAAAAATTAATTAATTGCGGAACCCTAGAAAAATTATTAGAAGGATTTTAAGAATCATTAGAAGGATTTTCAGAATCAGCGTTTCTTCATTTTATAGGAGGACTAACGTTTCTGAAAACACAGAGGCCGGGGATGGCTCAGCAGTCAGGAGTGCTTGGTGCTCTTGCAGACAACCCAACAGCACCACACTGATGCTCAAAACCGTCCAGAACCCTGTTCCAGGGGGATCTGATGCCCTCTTCTGGCCTCTTCTTGCACCACGTACACACATGGTGTACATACATACATGCAGACACACAGTCACACACATAATAAAATTAGCTGGGTGGTGATGGGGGCACACCTTTAATCCCAGCACTTGATGGATCTCTGACTTTGAGGCCAGCCTGGTCTACAGAGCGAGTTCTGGACAGTCAGGGCTATACAGAAATCCTGTCTCAGAAAACCCAAAATTAATAAACAACAAAATAAATAATAAAAAATCTCTTAAAATATATAAAAAATAACTAAGGAGCTAGGAATGTAGCTCAGTTGACAGAGTTCTTGCCTACCACACAGGAAACCCTGGGTCAGCTCCCAGCACTGAGTAAACTAGATGTGGTGTGCACACCTGTGATCCCAGCCCAAGAGGTAGAAGCAGGAAGATCAGAGGTTCAATGTCAGCCTCAGGTACACAGTGAGTTCCAAGACACAAGGGACCTTCTCTTGAAAATTTTAGTAAAAACTAAAACTGATTTAGAACTAAAATATTTATTATAATTGATCCCAGGACATGTCATACATAAGACAAGTGTTCTATCACTGAGACACGTTTCCAGCCCTTGGCAACTTGAACCAGGGTCTTGGTTCATGTAGCTCAGGCTGGCCTGGAACCCAAATCTTCC
The DNA here is from genome assembly GCF_049852395.1 of Peromyscus maniculatus bairdii. Taxonomy (NCBI): domain Eukaryota; kingdom Metazoa; phylum Chordata; class Mammalia; order Rodentia; family Cricetidae; genus Peromyscus; species Peromyscus maniculatus. The sequence continues at coordinate 96,532,109 of NC_134861.1, forward strand.
TGCCTCAGTCTCCAAATGCTGGGATTATAAGTATGTGCCACCATACTCAGCCACAAGAATTTTGCTTTCCAGCTGCTCATTTTAAAATTTATATACCAACATGCTAATTTATATACTAATTTGATAATTTGTATACCAATATACTAATTTCTATACCAACATGCCAAGCATCTGTGGACAGAGGCAAGCAAATGACCACCACTCAAAAATTTCATCAATATATTAAAATACTTTACAACTAATACTAATAAATAATATCAATAATTTATTGTTATTTTATATTTATATATTTTAATATATAATATAATATATTTAATTTATATATTATTAATAAAAAATAATAATAAAAAGAAAATCTCAAAGCTCATGTAATTAAGAAAAGCACCATGGTTTTATGATATCATTCAGCAACAACAGACCCACCTTCCACAGAGATCACACCCACATGCCGCCTTCGGCTATTCATTTCTGGTCCAAAGAACCAACTGTTTTTGTTGATAGAATAGCATTCAATACTACGAAAGGGGTCACCAGATCCACCTCGACCACCTACACAGAACAGCACACCTGAAGACAAAGCCACAAGACACAGATCAGTAGCATGGCTTTTTAAAACTTTATTTTTAATTGGTGTGGAAAACAAATGTCAAATTCTGAGTAATTTTCTTAAAGAGTGAGTTATGAAATCGAATTTTCTTTTTGTTCCCTTTCCTTGAACTTTTCAAAGATTGTGATTCATCGGTTATCTATCCTTTTCTGTATTCGCGCTCATTACAAGTGTCCTTGCTAAAGTCCTAACAATCGTTTTACTTGTTTTTCTCTAGGAAGAAGGACACACATACTCATACAATGCAGAGAGAGCCTCTGTCCCAGCCACTGCGGATCTGCCGCCTTCATCAACCTCTAAAGTTTCCCCACTAAACACAACACCGAGTTAAATACGTTCACTTACCTGTTTGGAAAATTCCTCTCTTGGTGCCTGTGACTTCCAGGTTTCCTTTGTTTTCATGTTTCCCACACTGCCCCTCACCACTTCCTACACTCTGGGGAGAGGTCCGTCTCTGTGTTGAAGGTCCGTATCACGGGACCTCCATTAACGTGCCTGAGCTATGCTGCCGCCACCCGAGCCCGCACAGCCCTGAGACCCAGTGTGCCCCAGCATCTCCTGCCTTCCTCCCCGACATGTCACACCTGCCCTCTCAAGCTGCCACTGTCTCGGTGCAGGTCTCCACCAGCTACAGCTCAGTTGCAAGATCCAGCCTGTCCTCACCAAGAAGCCATTTTGCTTCTAGACTGCCAACAGAACTGTGATGATGTGAATGACAATGGCCCCCACGGGCCACAGGGAGTGGCACTCTTAGGAAGTGTGGCGTTGTTGGAGCGGGTGTGGCCTTACTGGAGGAAGTGTGTCACTGGGGGCGGGCTTTGAGGTTTCAGATGCTCAAGCCTAGCCCAGTGTGTTGTTCTCTCTTCCTGCTGCCCATGGATCTGGGTGTAGAACTCTCAGCTACTCCTCTAGCACCATGTCTGCCTACATGCTACCATGTGCTGCTATGATGACAACGGACTGAGCCCCTGAAATTGTAAACCACCTCAATTAGATGTTCTCCCTTATAAGAGTTGCTGTGGTCATGGTATCTCTTCATAGCAACAAAACCCTAACGAAGACAAGGACAATCTGATAAAAGACTGTTTCAACACTCTCCCATAACCTCTACCCAAAAACTTCAGCAAATGCCCAGAATTATAAAAATGGTTAAGACAACATCTTATATCTATTTACCACAATCAGGAAAAAGCAACTTTGATGTAATTCAGAATCATCTGAAGGTATGAAGTAGAGATCTGGGGTCTGACCCTCAGAGTCTCTGATTTGGTCATTTAGGGGAGATGTAAGGATTGTATTTCTAACAGGCTCCAGGGGTGACCGTGTGCATCACTCTGAGTGCCTTCCAGGTAAAGCCTCAGGGCTAGAGATGTGCTCAGGGTTGGAATGTTTGTCTGAGGGCTGGGATTCATCCCCAGAACTGCAAGAAAAACAAATGACACCTTTATCACAGCATAAATGCCCTCTAGTCTAACCCTACCAACAGCTCAAGCTCCGGCACATGCATCCAGCGCCCATCCTTGGAGTTTCCTACAGTGCTTTTCGTAACTATCATTCACCTACACGTGACTGAAATGTCCATACACTGACAACCGCCATCCCAAACTAGAGTACGACTGTGGTAGTGAGCGTTATGCACTAACTAGGTAGTGCCTGGCATGTGCTCAGCTGTTTGAAAGTGAACATTTACACACTTAACTAGATAGTGCCTGGCATGTGCTCAGCTGTTTGAAAGTGAGCATTTACACACTTAACTAGATAGTGCCTGGCATGTGCTCACCATGGAAGTGAGCATTTGCACACTAACTAGATAGTGCCTGGCATGTCCTTGGCACTCTGGGGAGATAAAGGGAGCTGAAGAGCATTCCCCCTAAATGGCATCCTGAAGACGATCTATGTACTATTTAAAACAAAGGCTGAGCTTCATTTTCTCTAAAACTTTTCCTGACCCTTACAAAGTAGCCACCACCACTCTCGGTGGTCACCCCACACTTGGGGGTCCCAGCAAAGTACCCGCAACACTCTACTGAATTTATCTCTTCAACTATCTGTTCCCAACCAGGCTGTTTGTCTGCTTTTCTACAGCCTGTTCCAGAGTCTGCAACGGAGGAGGCATTTAATGTCTGCTGAGTGACTACGGAAATGGAGAAGTTGACCCACTCACGCTCCCTTTCCCACTAATTCAACACTTTGAGTCAGAGAAGCTCAGGTTAGAGGAGACCTACAAGATCACACAGTCAAGTTGATAATAAACTGAGGCCTCGAAAGATTAGCAGTGGCAGGATTAGAATCCCAGAATGTCATCTTATTCTTAGATCACATTTTTTCGAAACTACATCAGTCACCTTTGAACATGTTATGAAAGAAAAAAAACAAACAAAAAGCAAAAATGGAGGCAAAAATATCAGAATACAAATGTGGTTTCTGTTTAGTTTGGAAAATTCCAGCCCTATTATTGGTTGTCTCTTCCCTAAATGGAAGAACACCATCTACCTCATAAAAGGCTGAGTCCTTTGTTAAAACCCGCTCTGTAATGTTCTTATAAGGGACCACACACTGATGTTTGGTATATGGTGATGTTGGCATGAACCAAGGCTGCTGAGACGGTGAGTTTAAATCTGGGTTTGCAGAATGCTTGCCTAGCATGCACGGAGCCCTGGGCTTCATCCCACAGCAAACAAACAAGCAGAGAAAACAGTGAACTTAAAGAATTTAATTAAACATCTTAAGCGTATGAGACAGGATTCACAAAAATAGAATTCTGTGATGGAAAAAAAAGGACCCTTTTTTAAAGACATGGTTGGCCTGGAAGTTTCCATAGTCACTGTGTAGACTAGGCTAGCATCAAACTCACAAGATAAAAATCTACCTGGCTCTCTCTCAAACACGTGCTGGGATTAAAGACATCTAAAGGTGCTGCTGGCTGAAACCAAAAACTGTAATTCTATTTACTAACATAAAAAGGAGAAACAATGGTCTAACTATTTAGAAGACCATCTCCAGAAGCCGGTGGACTCATACTGAAGGCACCTTTCTGTGGTGTCAGGCTGGTCCCCACAGTGCTACTGGGTGACAATGCAGAGGAAACCTCTGTACAGGATTCCGTTTGCTGAGCTCTTGGACTTCACTTATGTTCTCTCACCCTGGTCAGCTGGGATACACGGGGACTTCAGGCAAGACACACACACACACACACACACACACACACACACACACACACACACACACTTTTCTTGGAGCAATATAAAGTCTAAAAGTGGTATAATTAATGTAAAGCATTATGCTCCTTAAATGTAAGAGCTTTAAATTATAAGGGCTTAACAGCCCTTCATACAAATGTTTTTATGCTTTTCATTTGATTTGGTAAAATATAATGACAAGTGCTGGGATATGTAATGTGTGTCAAGCTCAATGTTTGGCACTATAGATACGAGCCTTAAACATCTTCAGCCATTTCTTAAGGACATGTCAATAAAGAGATTACAAAGCAACATAGCTAATCAAATTCCAACAAAGCTCTCTAAAGGCACCAACGGTGGCCAAAGAATCAGGGAGGACCTCGGAGGAAAAGCTATTACTCCAGATTCTGTAGGATTCACAGCCTTTTATAAAAACTGGCTAGTGTAGGCAGGCACAGCAGTGATGACTGTGATCAAGCATTCAAGAGGCAGAGGCAGGGCCGTGAGTTTAAGGACGGCCTGGGCTACAATGGGATTCTGTCTCGTTAAAGCAAACTAAAAAACCAAGAAAGTGCTGTGTTAGTAAAACTAAATGATGTACATTACGAATCGTGGATACACACATACACTTACATACTAATTATTACCTTAAGACACTCAGACCCGAATTATCTGACTGTTAGGTTTAGGCATATGTAACCCAGCCCTCAGATACGTCAAATGCCCTTTCTGGCAAGTGGCTGGAGTGAGCATCATTTACTCACCAGCCGTATGCTTCCTTGGGGTAGTGCGGACCGTGTACTCAAAGTCAGGGACCGGTTTGCTGCTCAAATGAAGGTGATAGTTCCTTGCTTCATCCAGTAGATCTCTACATTTTAGGTTTTGCTTGACAATCTGTTCTTTTGCCACAACACCCATAAGGAAATCAACCGGCAATAATGGCAGACGAACCTACGATCGTGAACAATTATGCATGGAAAGTTAGAAGTTGAAAAATAATTGTTACACATGCTTTAAAAAATCCAATTATAATCATGCTTTGAATGTGTTTTCTTCCTCTGAATAAAAATACAAATAAATTTGCTCTTAATAGGTTAAGATTTGATAACACCACTAAGAATGTTTATTAAATTTGAGCATAACTGAGCATGGTGACTCATGTCTGTAACCCCAGAATATGGGAGGCCAAGAGAGAAGGGTTCTGGATTTGGGGCCAGTCTAAGTGACAGAGTACCAGGCCAGTCTGGGCCATAGAGACTCTGTCTCCAAACAACATATTGAATTAAGTACCCAGTGGTTTTAGCTTTGTTTTGAGACACATTTTAATGCAGCCATGTCTGGTCTCTAACTTGCTGTGTAGCCCAGGATGCTTTCCAGCTCTGCTCCTCTTGCCTTATCTCCTAAGTTCTGCGGTTACAGGCACGCATCACTACGTCTGCCTTGGGCTGTGCTGAGGACCAAACCCAGGGCTTTATTCATGGTAGGCAAGCATTCTGTCCACTGAGCTACATCCCTACCCTGATCCAGTATTTTTATCAACTACAAAGTTTTCACAAAGCATTAATTCAGAAAAAGGTAAGTAACTGAAACTGTTCCTCTTCAGGTAGCATCATTTTACTTCTCAGTAAACAAAGTCAACAAAAGGAGGAAGAGGTGGAAGAGAACAAGAGGAGACAGCAGGAAGGAAACAGACCACGGGGTACAGACCCTGGAAGGCCTCGTTGTCAGTTCCTTATCCACAGTACCCACAGCACAGTTACCAAACAGGAACAATCATAACACACATTCCTGAGATTTCAAAATAAACTTCAGCATGCAAAGTGATGCCATGTGGTTTTTTTCCAGAACAGATCTACAATCCTTAGGAATGGCTACACTTTCATTAGGAAAATGCTTCATTAAAACTTAGAAACTTCATAATAAAGTCAGATATAGGTTTCAGGTAGAACTGTTTCCTAACACAGTATCCATTACTATTTCATATGAATATTTTAAATATTTAAGCTAAAAATCATTCCAATACAACATATCCAGATTACCTTTAGTGCAGGAACTGTAGAGGACACGAAGAGTTAACTCCAGACTGCACCCCTTCAGACACATGACGGCACACAGCAATGCACAACGTGGATTGCTCCCCGTACCCTCGTGCCCTCACGGCCCTACGGGAGCCCTACCTGTGCAAGCGTCTCATCCAGCCATTTAGAGTGATGCTGGGGATTGGCAAGGAGCCACTTGATAGCAGCACTGTAGACCTGCTTCTCACTGTCGATGTTGAGGTCACTGGAGGACAGCAGCTTGTGGAGGTGCTGGGGCGACACACTCACGAAGTCTTCACACTCCACCACTTCAGTAAAGTGCTCGCAGGCATACTGGTCCGCCATGTCCATCAGGTCTATTCGGTTGTGACTCTCCGCAAAGGCTCGTACTGCCAGGCAATTGGAGGGATGGAAATGTAACTTCATGTATTCACAGCAAGCCCTGGCCACCAGTTCAACCTGCAGGATGCATGCCGCATACAGGAGAGGCTGGACGTTGTCTACTGTCAACGTGAGCCGGGAAGAGTAGACGAATTTCACCAAGTCTTCCACGGCATCACCATCAAAGTCTCGAATCTCAATCAGCGCCTGCTTGGCTTCAGCCATTTCAGAAAGAAACATGGCTCTGAAGTAGGGAATCACACAAGCTAGCACCAGTTTGTGACAAGAGATGAGCTTTGAGCCAACCTGTTCAAAACAGCACACACAATGAGAAGGCAGTTCCAGATCTCACTCACCTTCACGTCAGCAGAGAACACATGCTGTGGACAAGGACAAGGTTCTGGGCAGCTTGGACTCGAGGGTCATCTGAATAACGCAACCCTTTAGCTAGTTAGCCTTCAACCTAGGCCAGTTTCTTCAAGTCCGGTAATTTCCATCTCCCAAGTTTTCCACACGGAACTATTGTTTTATATATTATATCATATTTGAGGATCATTTTGTGAAGTAGTAAACATTTTTAAGGTAGCCTAAAAATATCATTTTAACAGTTATCTGAGGGCTGGGATGATAACTTAGTGGTAGTGTGCTTGCCTTTCATGTGTGATGCCTTAAGTTGAATTTCCAGCCACAAAAGTAAAAATTGACAACACTCTATTACATAATAGTGCAATTTCCAGAGAATCACTATTTTAATACTAATTTCCCACCAAAGCTATAAAAATCAATAGCTAGAGTGATAGTTTGAAAGAGAATGGCTCCCATAGGCTAATATATTTGAGAGTTTGGTTCTGAGTAGGTGGAACTGTTTGGGAAGGATTAGGAGGTGTGGCCTTTTTGGAGAAGGGCTTTGAGATTTCAAAAGTCCATGCCATTCCCAGTTAGTTCTCTTTCTTTCTGCCTCTTGGTTGTTGTCTCAACATGTAAGCTGTCAACTACTGCTCCATCACTATGCCTGCCAACCTGCCCGATACCACACTCCCTGCCATGATGGTCATGGACTCACCCTCTGATACTGCTAGTCCCTGATAAATCCTTTCTTTTATAAGTTGCCTGGGCACAATGTCTCTTCACAGCAACAGAAGAGTAACTAAGATAGCCAGCAAATTATTTTCATGTAGATTATAATAAAACTTGGATCTTCTACACCTTAATTTCAATTTCTCGATTTAAAAAAAATTTTTTTAAATGTGATCATGCCCTCCCAATCCCAATGTACTTTTTTAGAATATCCATCCTAAAGTCTAAAGATCTTTGGATAACTACATACACACACACATACACACACACACATATATCTACACACACACACACACACACACATATATATATACACATACACACACATATATATACACACACACATACACACACATACACACACATATACACACACATATATATATACACATACACACACATATATATACACACACACATACACACACATACACACACATATATACACACATATATACATACACACACATACACACACACACACACACATATATATATACACATACACACACATATATATACACACACACATACACACACATACACACACATATATACACACATATATACATACACACACATACACACACACACACACATATATATATACACATACACACACATATATATACACACACACATACACACACATATATACACACATATATACATACACACACATACACACACACACACACACATATATATATATACACATACACACACATACATATACACACACACATATATATATATATACACATATAAACACACACACACATATATATACACACACACACACACACACACACACACACACACACACACACACACACCCCTGGCCTTTTACTGTACCAACTCTTCTCTGTTGTTATGTATTTTATCATATTCTGTAAAGTTTATTTCTGTATTTTCCTTTCTGGTACATAAAAATACTTATCAGTTACCAAAGACATTTAATTTTCCTGCAGTTTCCCCAACAAAACAGCTGCCTTCAAGACACTCCCCCTTAGAGGTAGGAGTTTGTCTTAGCATGTGAGTACTCAGTCCACTCACTAGCACCTGAACAATGAAGGTTGTAAACATGCTCACTCATATATAACTTTACAGCTTTCCTTGTAAGGAAGGTATTTACTTATTTTCCTTATATAAGTAAATATACAGAATTTAAAAATATTCCCACTAGTAAACATAATAGTACATAAACAAGTTTACCTCCTGAAATGATCTGACCTGAAGGCAATGTACTGGCTGGTTTTGTTTGAGGTATTGTGCCTATGTAGTTCATTTGGAAATGTAGGGTGAAGTTCTAGTTTTTGAAAGCTATTATTATAAACTACATAGGATAATCAGGAACACAGATTAGTGGTCAGTCATTTATAATAATCAAATTTGTAGATATGTTAGGTATGCATTCCAGATCATATAGGGATGTGTGGTCTTTTAGATAGGTGGTCTTCAAACTTTTCAAAGACCTACGGAATATGGCATTTAAAATGTTTTGTTAACCTAAAGTTTTTCATGCCAATGAGACACATCTGCTCCTGGCAGCACCAGTTTACTTCAGAGATGATGGGCATTGAAGAAACTCCTTATGGAGTTTGCTTTCACTGTGGCAAAGTTAGCCACTGGGCAAAGAAACTACTCTTGCCTTTGACGGCTGACAATGTGCTGTGCAGCCTGAACATGCAGGACACACAGGAAAAAGACTGTTGAACTTTGCCAAAGCAAGGCAGGATAGTCCTTCAAAATTCCTGTTTCACAGAAGAGTCTGACAGATATTCTGCAGGGCACAGAAGAAAATGACTGATGAACTTTGCGAAAACAAGGCAGGACAGTCCTTCATATTTCCTGCTTCACTGAAAAGTCTGCCAGATGCTCTAGCTGGCACATACCCAAGACGACACAAAAGTTGGCAGAGTCTGCAATGGGGTAGTAGATATGGGAGGAGCATGGGGCATGGGGCTGAATATGATCAAAATACAATGTATTTTGGAAATCCATCCCAAAGAATTAATGGAGGGAAAATTTTCCTTATAAAGTTTTTAACCTAACTGGGCAGACTACACCAATGAGATAGAGGTAAAAATCTCAGACATATAGCAAAACAGCTAAGAAAACAACCAAAAAATTTTGACTTTTAGGTAGAAAATAGAAATCAAGAGTTTCAAATTCACAAATTAAAAACATCTGAATAATGTTAATTTATTAACTTCACATTAATAACAACAACTTGGGGACTAGGGAGATAGCTCCGAGATACAATGCTTGTGATGCAGCATGAGGACCAGAGTTTGGATCCCTAGCATTCACATAAAGAGACCATGTGAGTTTGGCAGCCTGCCTGTAATCCCAGAGACAGAGACAGCAATCCACAGGGCAAGTTGGCTAGCTAGCAGAGTGGAAAAGGTGAGCTCAGGATCCAGTTCAAGACATGAAAGCAGAAATAAAGTCACTAAAGAAAATCCAAACTGATATTGCTGGTGGTCATGTCAGAGGAGCAGCTGGTGGCAATTGAATTTCAGGCGTCAGCCACCAGCGGGCAACTTCCTGGTGGGTGAATCTCAGATAGTCAAGGCCCAGAGACCACAGACTCCAGAATGTCTTTGCTTCTGCTGTGCCTTTACATGTTTGATGCTGCCATCTTTCTCTGGTATCTGGCATGGTGGGAATGGGTGTGGGGAGATCCCCACTACCTATAATATAGTGTGTTTATCTCATGGAAACATCCAGTTCTACTGGCCATTTTTGCCTGTGGATTATTATGAAGATGATTTCTTCCTAAGCTGTATTGTCTAATTGATAAAAGTAATGTTAGTTTAAATAGAGTTTTGATGATAAAAAATAAAACAAGGAAATGTCACACAGCTAGAACTCGTGAGTTTCTTTTGAGGAGCAGCATAGACTGTGGCTTAGGTTAATGATTAAGAAAAATAGCTGAGTCCCAGTAGCTCAGCTTGTTTAAGTTCTTCTAATCTTAATGTTGGGAGATGTGTTCACAAGTTTCAAAGTGCATTGTAGCTGAAACAAAGCTTTGAAAATAACTTAGACTAAGATATTTCGTCAAATAGCTTTGAGGCTAAAAACCCAAGAAGACAATCTGAAGTTTTAGAAAGGCACATAGTTGTATGTGGAACTCTTTAAGGTCAGGGAACAAGAACAAAATAGCCCAATTATCATTAGCTGATGCACCTTTGTTGCTAGGATTGGCTGATGATCAAAGGTGATGATTAATTCCTTGTACCCATTCCTGTCCTCAATCTCTTGAGATAAAAAACTATTGCTTAGCCAGGCGGTGGTGGCGCACACCTTTAATCCCAGCACTCGGGAGGCAGAGCCAGGCGGATCTCTGTGAGTTCGAGGCCAGCCTGGGCTACCAAGTGAGCTCCAGGAAAGGTACAAAGCTACGCAGAGAAACCCTGTCTCCAAAAACCAAAAAAAAAAAAAAACAAAACAAAACAAAAAACTATTGCTGAGTGGGTATGCACCCTAAAGATTTAAAGTAGAGCTGACTGATTCTTTTTCATATATAAAAATTTAGGTTTGTAATTCCTTTAGGATTCCTTATAAGATTACCTTTCAAGATAATAAAGTAATTGGCCCTTTCTTTGTAACTGCAAAATGCAGCCTGCAGGTAAAAGACCTTACTGAAAAGAATATTTTGCTTGCCCACACAATTAATCTATAACAAGTAGCTTGGGTATGAATATACATGGGTTCTTGGGATGATTTGTTTTTCACCTGTAATACGTAAAATGTTTAATCATGTAAGAGATATGGAAAATATGCTGTCTTTTTACTTGTATTCATTGTAATCATCCACTTGAAAAACAGAATGTAATCACACTGTAATTTTTATACTGCCTGAAAGATTGTGGTGGGGTACATAAGCTTTAAGGGAAAGAATAAAGAGAGTTAAAATGGGCTACGAAAAACATCAAGAATGGGAGAGTTAAAAGGAACTAGAAGGAAAACATCAAGAATGAGAGGGGGAAATCACTAGGAAAATAAAGAATAGAGAATGAAAACAAAGGATAAAGAAGAGGTCTGAAGGACCTGAGTGTGTGTCTTTTTCCCGAACCCCCTCAGATAAAAAAAAAAACCTAGTATCCACCAACTCCGTGGACTCCCTTTGAGCCCTCTGCTGCTGGAGGCTGGCACCCCAGGCAGCAGAATGAAATAAAACTGGAAATGAAAAATGGGTGTGGCCCTCTCTGATTAAAATTGAGGAGGGGGAGCGCTCACTCTCTCTTGTGTGGTCGAGACAGAGTCAAATGTCATGAAGCAGCTTGCCTTGGTCCCCTTCCCGCCCGGGGCAGAAGGACAGGACTGCGGCAGCTGGACCGCCAGGATCTGCAGTGGTGATGTCTTCCTTGTTCTGTATTAGTGAGTCTGTTTCCCCACTGCACTCCTTAGTAAATTGATATCGCACCACAAGACACAGGGAGTTCCTAGAAACAATGTTTCTTCTAGGAATGACCCAAACAGAAGGCTCCAACCTTCTGGATTATGCAGACAATGTGGTAAAAGAGGACATTGGACCAATGAATGCAGATCAACAAGAGACAAACAAGGCAACCCTTCACCATCTGGAAATGCCTTGGGAGGCCTCTCACAGGACCCCAAGATGAACATGGTCCAGTCATTCCCTGTCACTATGGAGGAAACTCCTCCCCAGAACAATTAGAGGATCCAGCGCTTATTGTAAAAAACCATACTGCTCTTGATGATAGAATAGCTTTGGAAGATGATTAAAAAATTCCAGAAGGAACCATAAAATGAATATTTTGGCAGACTTCTATAAATGACCAAAGACCAAAGCTAAGGGTATACTTTAGTCTTTAAGCGCTACAGGTTATTGAGAATTACAGGTTAGTAGCCACCCATGCTTGTCAAATTTATACCCATGTTAGTTAGGTTTTCTAGAGAAACAGATATTTCAGATGAATAGGTAATATTCAAACACTTCAAAGACCCAGAGAATATGACATTTAAATGTTTTAATAACTTAGAATTCTGTTGACGTGAGACCCAATTGCTCCTGGCAGCACCCATCTACTCCTGAGAGGATGATGGGCATCAAAGACACTCTATATGGGGTTTGTCTCCTTGGCAAAAATGGCCTACTGGGCATAGAACATCCCTTGCTTTGACTGCTGACAGTAAGTACACTGTCCAATCCAGATGTATAGGACACAAGGAAAAGTGACTGCTGAGCCTTGCCAAGACAGGGTAGGACAGTCTTTCAAATTTTCCTGCTTTTGAAAACAGTCTGTCAGATATTCTAGGCCTGTAGCCAATAGTGGATGACCCAATGTTGCAGAGAAACCTTGGGTAACTGTCCAGGCTGCCAGCTGTCCCTGGCATTTCACTGCATGTTTTGGAAGTTGTTTGCTTGTGTTTCCTACTTACTTAGGTAATATTTCCCTTCTCATGTGTTTGATGGGGTTGAAGACTAGATGATGACAGTTACAACACTCTCATATCTTAGCTAAGAGCATATCAGGTACAAGATTTAGATCCTTCAGGATAGGACAGCTATTGGAGTATTCTCTGTAATTTGCCAGTTACTCTTGGTCTGGACATTTAGTATGTGTTTCTTGATGTTGTTAAAGCTGAGGAGGGGGCACACTCACTCTCTCTTGGGTGGTTGAGACCTAGTCAAGAGGCATGAAGCAGCTTGCAGTTGGTCCCCTTCCCGCCTGGGACTGAAGGGCAGTGGCAGCCGGATGGGCAGAATCGGCAGCAGCACTATCTTCTTTGTTCCGTATTAGTGAGTCTGTTTCCCCAATGCACCCCTTAATAAACTTACACACACACACACACACACACACACACACACACACACACACACACACACACACCCTACCTCTGTGGACTCGTGCCTCAGAGTTTGTAAGCCTCACCAACAGCACACAGAGATGAAAAAGAGAATCTTGGGTGTTGAAGACAAAATAGTAGAAACAGATACCTCAGTCAAAGAAAATGTTAAATCTAAAAATATCCAGGTACAAAACATCCAGGAAGTCTGGAACACTGAAAATCTACAAATAATAGGACTAGAGGAAGAGGAAACCCAGATGAGAGGCACAAAAAAAAAAATATTTTTAACAAAATAATAGAAGAAATTCTCCCAACCTTAAGGAGGAGATGCCTTTTTAAGGTACAAGAAACAGAGCACCAGACAGAACAAAAAAAGAAATTCCTCATGAAACATAATAATCAAAACACTAAACATACAGAAGAAGATAGGATATTAAAAGTTGTGACCAAGTAACATATAAAGGCAGGCCCATCAGAATAACACCTGACTTTTTGATGGAGACTCTGAAAACCAGAAAGACCTGAATAGATGTTCTACAAACTCTGAGAGAACAGGAATGCCAGCCCAGATTATTATACACCCAGCAAAACTATCAATCACAATAGATGGAGGAACAAAAAAAATTGTATAATAAAACCAAATCTAAGTAGTATCTACCAATTTGGATCTACAAAAGGAACTAGAAGGAAAACTTCAACCTGAAGAAATTAACAACACGCAAGAAAAATAATCTCAGACCAGTAAATCAAAAGAGGAAACCCTATACCACGACAAAAAAAAAAAAAAATCAATAAACAGTGCTTATTGATAACTCCCAATATTAATGATCTCAATTCCCCCAACAAAAAGAGAGAGACTAAAAATTGGATCAGAAAACAGGATCCATCTTTCTGGAGCATCCAAGAAATACACCTTAACATCAAGGATAGACATTACGTCAGGACAAAAGGATAGAAAAAGATATTCCAAGCAAGTGGACACAGTAACCAAGCTGGTGTATCCATTTTAATATCTGACAAAATAGACTTCAAACCAAAACTAAATGGAAGAGATAGGAAAGGACACTGCATATTCATCAAAGGAAATATCCACCAATGTAACATCAAAATTCTAAACATTTATACACCAAACACAAGAAAAGTTACCAAGTTCATAAAAAGACACTACTGCAGTTAAAACTATATATTGACCACCATACACTGATAGTGGGAGACTTCACCACCCCCCTTTCACCAACAGACAGGACATCCAGACAAAAACTAAACACAGAAATACTGGAGCTAACAGACATTATCAGCCAAATGACCCTAACAGATATGTACAGAACATTTCACCCAAACACAAAAGAATATAGCTTCTTCTCAGCACCTCATGAAACATTCTCCAAAACTGACTAGATACTCAGACACAAAGCAGTTTCAACAGATACAGGAAAATAGAAATAACCCCCTGCATCCTATCAAACCACCACAGATTAAAGCTGGATATCAACAACAAAAACAACAGAAAGATTACAAACTTGTGGACACTGGACAAATCACTACTGAGTGAAAAATGGGTCAAGACAAATAAAAAAAAGTTTTATAATGAAAATAGAAACACAACATTGTGGTGGTATTGTGTTCCCCAAAATATTGTGTACCTTAATAAACTTATCTGGGGTCAGAGAACAGAAAAGCCACTAGGTAGGCAGTGATAGCACACACCTTTAATCCTGGCATTCCAGAGACAGAAATCCCTCTGGATCTTTGTGAGTTCAAGGCCACATTGGAAACAGCCAAGCATGGTGACACGCCTTTAATCCCAGAAAGCCAGCCTTTAATCCCAGAAAGAAAGAAAGAAATCCCATAATAGAAAGCAGAAAGGTATATAAGTCGTGAGGGCCAGAAACTAGAGGCATTTGGCTGGTTAAGATTTTGGCTGGTTAAGCATTCAGGCTTTTGAGCAGTAATTCAGATGAGACCCATTCCGGATGAGGACTCAGAGGCCTCCAGTCTGAGGAGACAAGACCAGCTGAGGATCCGGTGAGGTGAGATAGCTGTGGCTTGTTCTGTCTCTCTGATCTACCAGCATGGACCCCAATAACTAGCCTCGGGTTTGATTTTATTAATAAGAACTTTGAAGATTCATGCTACACAACATACCCAAGTTTATGAAACACAATGAAGGCTGTTCTAAGAGGCAAGTTCATAGCACTAAGGGCCTACATCAAAATATTGGAGAGATCTCATGTTAGCAACTCAATATCACACTTGAAAGTTCTAAAACAAAAATAAGAAATAACACTCAAAATGAATAGATGGCAAGAAATAATAAAAACCAGGGCTAAAATCAATAAAACAGAAACAAAGAAAAGTAAAAGGATTAATGAAATAAGAGTTGGTTCTTTGAATAAATCACTAAGATTGATAAACCCTTGGACAAATTACCTAGATGGAGAGAAAAGATTCATACTAATAAAATCAAAGACAAAAAGGGAAAGATAATAACAGATATCAAGGAAATCCAGAGACTCAAAAGGACATACTTTAAAAATCTGTACTCCACTAAACTGGAAAAACCTAAAAGAAATGAATAAATTTATTGATAAATATCACCTACCAAAGTTAAATCAAGAGCAGATAAGCAATTTAAAGGACCTGTAGCCAGGTGGTGGAGGCACAAACCTTTAATCCCAGCACTTGGGAGGCAGGTGGATCTCTGTGAGTTCAAGGTCAGCCTGGATTTCACAGAGAAACCCTGTCTGGAAAAACAAACAACGAACAAAGACCCATAACCCTAGTGAAACAGAAACAGTCTTTGAACCTCCCAACCAAAAAGAAAGTCCAGGGGTAGATGGGCTTAATGCAGAATCCTATCAGATTTTCAAAGAAGAATTAATGACAGCATTCCTCAAAATATTCCACAAAATTAAAACAGAAGGAATATTGCCTAATTCTTTTTATGAGGCCACAGTTACTCAGATACCTAAACCACATAAAAACCCAGCAAAGAAAGAGAATTACAGAAGAATTTCCCTTATGAACATAGACACAAAAAAATTCTCAATAAAATACTTGCAAATGAATTCAAGAACACATAAGATCATCCACTATGATCAAGTAGGCTTCATCCCATAAATGCAAGCATGGTTTAACACGTGTAAATTGATCAATTTAACCCATCACATAAACAGGTTGAAAGACAAAACCACATAATCATTTCATAACATGCAGAAAAGGCCTTTAACAAAATCCAATGCCCCTTCATGATAAAAGTCATGGAGAGACTAAAGATAAAAGGGACATACCTCAACACAATAAAGATGATTTACAGCAAGCCCACAGTCAACCCAAATAGAGAGAAAAATCAAAACATTTTCACTAAAGTCACAAATGAGGCAAGGATGTCCTCTCTCTCCAAATTTATTCAATATAGTATTTCAAATCTCAAATAGAGAAATACAACAACTGAAGGAGATAAAAGGGATAGGAAAGGAAGAAGTCAAAGTATCTTTATTTTCAGATGATATGAACTTATACATAAAGGACCCTAAAAACTACACAGGAAATCCTCTACATCTGATAATCACTTTCAGCAAAGTAAAGGACACAAAATTAATACACAAAATCAATAATTTTCCTATAAATGACAAATGGACTCAAAAGGAAATCAGAGAAATAATACCTTTCACAATAGCCAAAAAAGAAAATAACTTGGGGTAACTCTTACCAAGAAAATCAAAGATCTGTATAATAAATACTTTAAGACATTGGAAAAAGGCATTGAAGAAGATATCAGAAGATTGAAAGATCTCCATGCTCCTGGATCAGTAGTAGGATTAATATAGTAAAACGGCCATCCTACCAAAAGCAATCTACAGATTCAATAAAATCCCCACCAAAATTCCAACACAATTCTTCACAGAAATTTTTTTATTTTTAAATTAATTTATTAATTTCCATTTGAGTGAGGTTTTCTTCCCCTTTTATTAAACATAGATTATTTTCTCATACAATATAATCTAAATACAGTTTCCTTCTCTCTACTCTTTCCAGTTCCACCACACCTCCTCTCAACTGGGGCCACTCTCATTAGAAAAGAGCAGGCTTCTAAGAGATAACAACAAAACATAAAATAAAATAAAAGATAAAACAGAAACTATCATATCAAAGTTGGACAAGACAGGCTTTCTTAGGGTTTCCATTGCTGTGAAGAGATACCATATCCACAGTATGTTATAAGGAAAATATTTAATTTGGGTGGCTTATGGTATCAGAGGTTTAGTCCACTATCACCATGGTGGGACATGGTGCACAGGCAGACATGGTGCTGGAGAAGAAGCTGAGAGTTCTACATCTTGATCCGCAGGCAACAGAAAATGAACTGTGTCACTGGGCGTAGCTTGAACATAGGAGACCTCAAAGCCCACGCCCACAGTGACACACTTTTTCCCACAAGGCCACACCTATTCAACAAGGCCACACCTCCTAATAGTGCCACTCCCCATGGGGGCCATTTTCCTTCACACCACCACACAGGTTAACAGAAAAATAAAAGAGCCTCAAGAAAAGGCTCAGGTATCAGAAACCCCGCTCATTCACACATGCAGAGCACTCATATTCAGTACTAAACCGAAAGCTATACTACATACACAGGGGACCTGGTGCAGACCCACGCAGGCCCTGTGCCTGCTGCTTCAGTCTCTGTGAGTTCACATGAGCTTCGCTCAGCTGACTTAGAGGACCTTGTTCTCCTGGTGTCCTCCATCCCCTCTTCCTCACTCTTCCTGCCTCCTCTTCCACTGGGTTCCCTGGGCTCTGAAGGGAGGGGATTTGATGGAGCCATGTCATTTAGAGCTGTCTTCACAGAAATTAAAAGGACAATTTTAGTTCCATATGGACAGGCATACACACATACACATACACACACACACACACACACACACACACACACACACAAGCCCCTCAAAACCCCCAGGATAGCTAAAACAATCCCTAATAATAAAAGAGCTGCTGGAGGTACCACCATTACCAATCTCAAGTCGTAGTACAGAACTACAGTCATAAAAACAGTGTGGTATTGGAGTAAAAACAGACACACTGATAAATGGAATTGAATTAAAGAATCAGGTATGAGTGTACATACCTATGGATACCTGATTTCTGACAAAGAAGCAGAAATACACACTGGAAAACAGAGACACATTCAACAAATGGTACCGGTGAAACTGGATGGCTTCATGTAGGAGAATGTAAATACATCCATACCATTACCCTGCACAAAACTAAACTCCCAATGGATCAAGGGATCCATAAGACCAGATACCTTGAATCTGACAGAAAAGAAAAATGGGAATAGTTTTGAAGTCACTTGCACAGGAAAAGACTTTCTGAACAGAACACTATTAGCACAGATACTAAAGACCAACAATTAATAAATGGGACCTCATCAGAGGCTGGCCATAGAATGGGAAAAGATCTTCGCCAATTACACATATGACAAAGATTTAGTATCTAAAATTTATAAAGAACTAAAAAACTGGACATCAAGAAAACAAATACCCCAATTTAAAAATAGGGTTCAGAACTAAGCAGGGAGTTCCCAAAGGTGAAACACAAACGTCTGAGAAGCACTTCAATATTCAACACCCTTAGTCATCAGGGGAATGCAAACCAAAACTACTTTGAGATTTCATCATACACCAGTCAGAATGGCCAAGATCAATAAAACAACTGATAGTTTATGCTGGCAAGGATGTAGGGGGAGGGGGGGACACTCATCCACTGCTGGTGGGAGCGCAAACTTGCACAGCCACTATGGAAATCAGCATGGGGGTTCCTCAGGAACCTGGAAGCATATGTACCTCGGATCCAGCTCTGTAATTCTTGGGCGTATACCCAAAGAACTCTACATCCTACCACAGAGATACCTGCTCAACCATGTTCACTGTTGCCTATCCACAATAGTTAGAAACTGGAAACAACCGAGATATCCAATAATTGATGAATGAAAAATGTCAATGTTGTACACCTGCACAATGGAATATTGCAAAGCTGTTAAAAAGCGAAATTATGAAATTTGCAGGTAAATGGAAAGAGCTAGGGGAAAAAAAACATCCTGAGGTAACTCAGACCCCAAAAGACAAATACTGCATTATGATATTTCATTTGTGCTGAAATGTGATTTTATTTGTATGTTAATAAATAAAGTTGCCTGGGGGGTCAGAGCTAATAGCAAGCCATAGCAGCAGCCCAGCAGTGGTAGCACATGCCCCTTAATCCTGATCACATGACAGGCAGATCTCTGTGTATTCAAGGACATAGCCAGCTTGGAGACACATGCCTTTAATCTCAATACCAACCATAGAGACCTGGAGGTCTGTACAGACAGGCAGTGACAAGGCATTCATGTGGTTGGGTTTACAACCAATAAGAAAGCAGAACAGACAGATTATAAAAAGACAGACACACAAGAAGTAGGTCTCTTTCTCAGGGAAGGATGACAGTGGCAGCGAAGGGTAAGAAGGGTTTTAGTATCAGCTCTGAGCTACTGCTCTGACCTCTTGGGCTTTTAACTCTGCATTTGGCTCTGTGTTTCTTATTTAATAAGACCATTACATCTACATTTGGTGCCCAACATGGCAAGAATTCATTAAAAACCGTCTTAGCAGCCTGCCAGCTCCCTGCCTCAGTGGCCTGGCTCCGGCTCTGGCCCAGCTTGGCCTAGGCCCTAGGCCTGACCAACCATAGCTACAATCAGTTACCCACAGCTGGAGCTACTTGCAGCCAGACTGCCAACTCAAGCAGCCCAGGCTTAAAATAAAAAATAAAAAAGCCGGTGCTACGAACAACTCAGGCCTGCCGGAGCTACCGGTCCGGCTGCACTCGGCTGTGCTTGCAGCAGCTTCAGCTAGAGCAGCTTGTGGCTGAAACGCCAACTCATGTCGTCGGAGCTTAAGGAGGTCAGAGCCCAGGCTCGACTCAGCTCAAGCAGGAGCTCGTGGCTGTATTTTAGCTTTTAGCCAGAACACATGGCTGCGCGCCTCTGCCTCTGCCTCTCCTTCTCCCTCTCCCTCCCCCCTCCTTCCCCCTCCCCCTTCCTCTCTCCCTCTGGATTCCCAACAGATGCTAGGCAACTGTTTTGAAATTCCCTCGAATTTCTACTGTTCTACAAAGACTTGGTAAGTCAATTAAGATATCAGATATTTTAAAGGGAAAAACTACTTAAAAGAGAAAAATTATTTTTCCACACACAAAAAATGGGTATTATGTGTACATTAGAAGAAAACTGGACTTTGTTTGATAAAATTTTAGGCGGTCTGAAAATGGAACAACTATGTGAGAAGATTGTTGATGGGATGCACATTACACCAATTATGCACATTACTTTCCTTATCCTTATTTTACTGTTTAAAAAGATAGACAATTTAAGTGCCAGGATAAAAGCTTTAGAACCTGTTAAAATGAATTAAAGAGAAATTCAGATTCAGACAGAAGAATTTAACAGTGAAATTATTTCAGGATTGGATCATAAGGTTACAGAAAGAAAGCCTGTTTTCACACAATCAACCTTAATTTATCTGGTAACCATACAGCAGCTACCCGGTCAAGTGAATGCACAAAATAATTGGACTCCAATTGAAATGTTAAATTTAAGAGGGTTTAAGGAGGCAATAGTATCTTATGGCATGCATTCCCCATATGTAAAGCAAATGTTAAATTCCTGGTCAACTTATAATAAGATTATACCACAGGACTGGCGAGAGCTGGTAAATGCTGTTCTGGAACTCAGGGGCACAGGTACAGTGGCAAATGTGGTTCAAAGAGGAAGCTAAAAACATAGAAAGTCAGTGGAGGGCTAGGGGTGTGGAAATCTCCCAGGAGCTTTTGGAGAAGGTCAATATGCTGCAATACAAAGACAATGTTTATATGATAACCAAACCCTTAATTCTATGTTAAACGGCAGCCTTGAATGCATGGGACAGAACTGAGGAAGCAGGAACGGAAACAGAGTCATTTACAAAGGTTATGCAGGACCCAAAAGAATCCTTCATGGATTTCTTACAAAGACTGACTTCAGCAGTAAAGAGAATGGTCCCAAATTCAGAAGCTAGCCAGATAATAATCTGTTCATATAGATAAAATGGAATTTTTATCTGAATTTGTCAAATGTTAATGGACTAGACATTGTTAATGTAATTCTTGACTGTATATATTGTATATACTTATTGGATAGTTTTTCTTGTATTAGTTATAAGCTTTTTTAAATTTTAGACAAAAAGAGAGGAAATGTGGTGGTATTGTGTTCCCCAAAATATTGTGTACCCTAATAAACTTATCTGGGGTCAGAGAACAGAAAAGCCACTAACTATTTAGGATAGGCAGAGGTAGCACAAGCCTTTAATCCTAGTATTCCAGAGGCAGAAATCCATCTGTTCAAGGATACAGCCAAGCATGGTGACTCACGCCTTTAATCCCAGAAAGCGAGCCTTTAATCCCAGGGAGTGATGGTAGAAGGCAGAAAGATATATAAGGCATGAGGACCACAAACTAGAAGCATTTGGCTGGTTAAGCTTCAGGCTTTCTAGCAGCACAGTTCAGCTGAGAGCCATTGGGATGAGGATACAGAAGCTTCCAGTCTGAGGAAACAAGACCAGCTGAGAAGTTGGCCAGGTGAGGTAGCTATGGCTTGTTCTGGTTCTCTGATCTTCCAATTTACCCCAATAACTGACCTCAGGTTTGATTTTATTAATAAGAACATTTAAGATTCATGCTACAATAATCAAATCTTTGGCTTTTGAGAACACAAATGAAGCATGCAAGAGAATAATCAGGCTATTAAAGGCAAGATCTGCATGCTTGGAAGACTGGATTAGAGACACTTTAATGTTGAGGCTCATGACCATGATGATATGTGGATAAGAGAAGCAATTTCAAGAGGTTTGAGGAATGTCAGATGTTTTGGATGTGGAAAGCAAGGACATTTGAAAAGGGACTGAAAACAGGTCATTCCTAGAAACAATGTTTCTTCAAGGAACAATGGCAACAGAATGCCCCTTCCTTCTGGAGTAGGCAGAAGGTGTGGTAAGGGAAAACACTGGACCCATGAATGTAGATCAACAAGGAACAGGCAAGGTAATACTTTGCCTCAGTCTTCTGGAAACTCCCAGAGGGGCCTCAGGCAGGCCCCCACAGCAAATACAGTTCAGACCTTTTCTGCAGTCACAGAGGAAACCCCTACTCAGAGCAATTAAATAACCAAACGCCTATTGGAATAAACCAGGCTGCTCGGGGTGATGAAACAGCTGAGACAAAGAGAAAAGAAAATTCAGGAGAAACCATAAAGCAAATTTTTTGGCAAACTTCTATAAATGAACAATGACCAAAATTAACAATAAAAATAAATGGTGTTTTGTTGTCTGGTCTGTTAGACACAGGTGCTGATGTGACCATAATTGCACCAGAATATTGGCATCAAACTTGGCCTCTTCAGGAGGTAAACGTTAGGAATTGGAACATTATTTTAAGTGAAACAGTGCAAGATGGCTCGAATGTATAGGTGGCTAACATAGCTATGAACCTATAGGGTCGAGACCTGTTACAACAATGGAATACTCAGATTAACATCCCTCCAACCTCAGAAACAAATCATAAACTAGCACGTTTCTGAGAGAAATATTAGAAGATATTATTCTAATGAGTGGTCACCAGCCATCCAGGTTGTACAAGAACAAGACACAACAACTGATGATCTTCCAAAGACACCAACAGCTCTACCTTTAAAATAGTTAACAGACAAGCCTGTATGGGTCCAGCAATGGCCTTTAACAATAGAGAAACTCCAGGGTGTAGAAGAGCTGGTAGAAGAACAGTTAAATGCTCAGCATATTGAAGAATCAACCAGCCCTTGGAATTCTCCTGTACTTGTTATTAAAAAGAAATCTGGTAAATGGAGAATGGTAACAGACCTTAGAGCAATTAACAAAGTAATCGGGCTCTCTACAATCCGCAATTCCTTTGCCTACTCTGTTACCTAAAGGATAGCCTCTTATAGTTATTGATTTAAAAGACTTTTTCTTTTCAATACCCTTACAAGAAAAAGACAGAGAAAGATTTGCCTTCACGGTACCTACTTATAATAATTCTCAACCGGTTAAGAGATATCAATGGAGGCTCCTCCCACAGGGAATGTTGAATAGCCCAACCCTGTGCCAATATTTTGTACAACAGCCATTGAAAGTAATATGTAAAAAATTTCCTAAATCTATAATTTATCATTATATAGATGATATTTTACTAGCTGACTCAAATGCAGATACTTTAGAAAGAATGTTTGAATAAGTAAAGAAATTTTGCCTTGTTGGGGATTACAAATTGCTCCTGAAAAGATACAAAGAGGTGGAGAAGCTATCTTTACTTGATAACCATTTACAAAGGAAAAACTGGTTTTCTCCCAAGGAGTCTCACTGGGCATATTAACCACACTTAAGGGCAGGTCCCATGCCCAGCAATCAATGGCCTACACAACAATCTCAGTGGTGTTGTTGTAGACTCTTTGTCTCAGGTTGCTTTGTTTGGGTGTTTTTGTCTTCCTAGTCTTTGCTTGTGTGTTATGGTTTCTGATTTTGTGGCATTTGTGTGTGTTTGTGGTGCCTCCCTCCTTGGGTTTTTTGCCCAATTCATTTTCTAAAGAGAGAGAGAAAGAGAAAGGGTGTGGAGTTAGGTGGGTGGGGAGTGGGGAAGATCTGGTAGAAGTGAGGGAAAGTGTGATCAGAATATATTATATGAAAAAAGTTTCAATTAAAAAATAACAATAAATTAGTACAACAACGTGCCCATTTCCAGGCAGAGTGCAGCAGCACAGGCCTGTAATCCGACACGCAGGAAATTTGAGGCAGAAAAAGCATGATTTCAAGGCTGACTTGGGCTGCACTGGAGACACTGATTCACAGAGAACTGAGATTAAAGTCACTCCTAACATAACAAATAAGGATGACACCTAACATTTTTATGTGAGTACAGAAACTCCCGTTTTCTGTACCACACAGAAGAAGTTGGGGAAAGAAAAGTTGGTCTCACCTTCAGTGTGACATCGCAGAGCTCCCCATTCTCATAGAACCGGAGGAGAGAACTGTGGAAGTCTTTCCATGCTTCGTTGGCTTCAAAGATGAAGGAGTCTTCGCCATCACACTCGCTGACAGAAGACCTGCTCCTCGCTGGCTGCTGCGGGGGCTGCCGACGCCCCTTGGTCACGTGACTCCTAACTTGTTTCCCATTGGTAGACTCTGAAGCCATTTGCAACACTCTTTTTATGGAGCTTCCTTCTGAAACATCCCATTTACTCTTCTTTTAAGGGTGAGAAGATAGAAGACAGATGCAGCCACTAAACGTTAGACATCTTTCAAAATTCCTTCAATTGCCATTATATAGTTTGCTGAAATATTAAAAAAAAACACGCAAAGATAAACTAAAAGGTGTTATGATTATAATTCATCAATACAATACATGTAACCACATTGATCATACTGAAAACCCTGCAGCTTTACACTAAATGCCACATGACTCACTTCATCTAACTACATCATCGAAAGAACAGCTTTAAAATTCAATACAAAAACAAAGGACATAAAAATGGAATGTACTGGCTTCAAAACCAGAAGCTGTGAACTAAACAGTTTATGCTTAGAAACTTTGAGGACTCAAAGCAAAAATCAAAGGTTATTTTTATAGAATTAGGTTCTTCATAGATTCTACGTTATACTGATTCCACCACTGAGACCCTGCTTAAGCTTTAGTTATCTCTTTTGGGAAATGGGTGAGTGCATCACTTACAGGAATATTCCAAGAGTTAAAGATATACAACCAGAAACATGAACATCTGAACTAAGTGTGCAGACCTCATTGTATCTGCATTTCTATAGAGAATTTACTACTTACATACAAAATCACCCTTACTTCACTAATAAGCATATTTGATGAATATTCATATCATTAATAGGTATATGCTACAATTCTGCCCACCTGAAAGAGACAAAAGGGTTTTAAGTTAAACCTTCTGCTACCACTTACTGGCTGTGATCTTTTTTGAAAGTTTTCCTAACCCTTGGTTTCTCTACCTATAAACAGAACTGTCCCCAGGGTCACAGAAGTGCACTAAACTTCAGGGGCGCTTACAAAACTGTAAACCATGCTGCAGATGTTTGTGTTGGGATGGAAGCTTGCAATAGTAGGCAGCTTTTGAAAACTATAAATGCCTTAACCAGAAAGTCAGGTCTATGGGGTTCTTTTACTGTTAATCTCATCTCTCAGCTTTGTCAGGAAACAAAGTGGGTGATATAAAATCATGGGCTGTAGTTACTAACATATCTGTGGCAGACACAACATGATGGTGATCCCTAACAGGTCACATCTGTATCTATCTCCTTGCCTGTACGAAGTGTAACCAACCTCTAAGCTACAGTACGTGGGAAGGTGATGGTGGGCCACACTCTTGACTACATTAGATTGTACACTTCCACATGCTGCACTTCCTTCTAGGACAGAACAAATGTGGACTAGAGTCTCCAGGAGGGGAGCTCAGGCCCTCACACGTGTACAACAAGCATTTTACCAACCCAGCTCCCCAGCTCCCTAAAGCAACTCTTTTAAGTTCACAACCCCACTTCAGAGCCAGGCGTGGTGGCACACACCTATGATCCTAGCACTTGGGAGACTCAGGCAGGTGCATTGTGAAGCCCCAGCATAAGAAACAGAAACGAAATAAGAACAAATACAAAACAAGTAGTGCAATCAAACCATTTCTGCAAAGGGTCAACAAGTACATGACTTTGGCTTTGAGTGTCATTTGTACTCTATCACAGCTACTCACCTCTGCCTTTGTAGTAAAAAAAAAAAAAGGCCCCAAATGAGAATACATGAAGGAGTACAGCTGCGTTCCAATAAAAGTCTCAAAAGTATTTGGTGGGTACAATTTGGGTGAGTCATGGTTTGTAGACACTTTGCAAGATAATCATCTTTAAACCAGTCAACCCTGTTCTAAAAATATTAAGACAAACTTACCAGACACAAATAACTCAAAGGTCTTGAACAGAAACTGGACATTCTAAGGAGCAGAATAAGCTCTTGTCCAGTCCTGTCCATCCTGTTCAGGATGCAAATCATTTGCTTGTTTAGTGTATCCAATCTGTAGACATATCCACCCATTAGCACTTAGTAGTAGCTGCTGTGGCATCGCAGTGCGTGTGTCCCAGGTAACCATATGCAGTATCCTAATGCTACATCCAGATTTAACCATCCTTCATCTCACTGCCTACATACTGTAGTATTGTCATCACAAGAAGCGTATGGTATAGAAAGACATTCTGAGAGAAGGGAAGAGACCGCATTCATGCACTTTTATTATAGTATGTTCATATAATTATTCTGTCTCATTAAATACTATTAATGTATTACTGGGCTCAAGTTACAAGTTAAATTTCATGGATGATGATGGTGTATGTGGTATAGAAGTGGGCACACATGTGTTATGGCACACATGTAGAGATCAGAGGACAACTTGATAGAGTCAGTTCTCTCCTTCCAAGTATCTGCATGCAAAACTGTCTGTTTGGAAGTGATGCCATCTATAGTCTCAGTATCTATCAGAAGTCCTGAGACATATTACCCAGGAGCACCACTGTCTGTAACAGTCTCAAATGACAAGACTGCAGAGGTGCGGGTTCTGAAAGAAAGGGAAAGGTGAGAGAGGAGGGGCTGTGGCTTTCAACAGGGAACAGAGAGATTCAGCTCACTAACGGAACTGTACTGTGCCTCACTGCAGCAGGGGTCACATGATTCCGCACATGATGGCACATACATACACATTAGCTAGTGCAAAAGACAGGTGAAATGTAAGTGATCATTGTACACCCCTAGTCCTGAAGCCACACATGATGTGACCCCCGTGGGAAACAGAGGAAGAGTTCATGGGACTTACTGTCTGTGACCACTGAAAATGAGTCTACAAGTATCTTAAGGAGTGCCTTTAAAATTAGACAAACATTGCTAGATTAGATAAAAAAAAAAAACCATTTTAGTCACAAGACACAAATACACCAAACAGAAATGAGATATAACTAGATTAACAATATTAAAAAAATAAAATGCATGGAAACAGCTAGATTATTAAAAGATATAGACTTCAACACAAAAGGCAAAGGTACAGAGAGATGATAATACCAGCAGGGCACAGTGGCAACATATAAACCCAGGACCTAGTAGCAGAGGCAGGAGGATTACAAGTTTGAGGATAGCCTTGGCTTCACTGCAAGTTCAAAACCAGCCTGTACTACATAGCAGGACCTGATCTTAATAAAAATAAGGGCTAAAGGTATAGGCTAGTGGTAGGGGACTTGCTTAGCATGTGTTCAGTCCCACAAGGAAAAAAAAAAACCAATGAAACCACCAATCAAATAAACAAAAACCCTGGATATCAAATGTGACAGAATGAAGCTGGTCCCTTACCTTCTGCTACTGACAAACAATAACTAAAAATGGAGTTAGGATCTGAACATAACCCCTGAAATGGAAGACTACTAGGGGATGGGGCATGCTGTAGCTAGTCCTAGTACTTGGAAAAGGAGGGGAACATTGAGGAGGAGAAGGAAAAATGTTATGAAATATTATTTTGTTCTTTATTTATTTAATATATATACAGTGTATTGCCTGCCTGTCTGCCAGATCTCATTATAGATGGTTGTGAGCCACCATGTGGTTGCTGGGAATTGAACTCAGGACCTCTGGAAGAGCAGCCAGTGCTCTTAACCTCTGAGCCATCTCTCCAGCCCCCGTGGAATATTATTTTAAGTGGACAAAGATGTGTTACATTTGTTTATGCTGTGGAATATTACTTTAACTGTGTAAAGGTGGGTTACTTCTGTTCATGCTGCATTTGTTTAAGGATGTAAGGCTGTGTGATTAATTATGTAAAGATGGTTGCATCTGTTTCACCTTGCCTGCCCAAGGCACCTGATTGTTCTAATAAAGAGCTACCTGGCCAACAGCTAAGCAGGAGAAGGATAGGCAGGGCTGCTGGGCAGAAAAAAAACAAATAGGAGGAGAAATCTCAGCTCAAGAGGAGGAGGAACGAGAGAAGGACAGAATGAGGAACATGCTTGGGGCAGGAGCCAAGCAGCTGCTGTCCGTCAGACAGACAGACAGACAGGAGGAGCAGTGAAAGTAAGATATACAGAAGGAAAGAAAAGTAAAAAGCCCTGAGGCAAAAGATAGATAAACAGAAACAGGTTAAGTTAAGTTAAAAGAGCTAGCCAGAATGCCTAAGCTAGGCCAAGCATTGAACACTGATAAGTCTCTGTGTCATGATTTGGAAGCTGGTTGGTGGCCCAAAAGAAAAAAGTCTGGTACAGAAAAACACTTAAGAAATGTTAAGTTCCCTCTGGTGCAATAATGGGAGAAATAAAAAGGCACAACAAATTGGAAGGAAACAGAACTGTCCACATCAATGTAACTGGATATGTGCAATCCCCTGGTTCAAATAACAAATCATACTGAACCAAAGAGTCTAAAGATTTGTGCAAATTGTACTGAAGGGAAGGAAAGGGAGACAGGAACAACACTGGCTGAAAAGAGTCAGGTTGGATCTGTAGACAAGGAACTCGGTGTTCTTACTCTTCTGCAGGGTTTACAGGAGGACATGTCTGTGGTGTCTTTCACCATGATGGACATGTATCAGAAGACATGCTATCTCTGTTCTCCTGGCCTTGAGGAGGAAGCAACAAGCTTCTGCATGAGCTGCTGTGTTCTTCCTGCTGGCACCTTACCCTGTGTACAGACAGCCTGGTGTGTGATAACAGTGGGCAGAAATATGGACATTTGCATTTAACAAGAAAGAAGTGCCAGGAGTCTGATCCTTGTAGTATCCTCATATCTCTCTCTCTGTCTCTCTCTCTGTCTCTCTCTCTGTCTCTCTCTCTCTGTCTCTCTCTCTCTCTCTCTCTCTCTCTCTCTCTCTCTCTCTCTCTCTCTCTCTCTCTCTTTCTCTGAACCTAGTTTAACTGTAGAGACACTATGGTGGAGGTACCCGAGGTTTAATGGCACACCTGATATTAAAGCTGATAGAAGTCAAAAGGTGGGGTGGGACAGGAGAGAGAACATGTCACACTTCAATGGCTAAGGTTCTGAGATGAGGCTTGAGATCTGCACATGCCCTTTGTCCCCAGGGAGGTCCCTTTATGTCCTATTAGCAGACATTTTTGATGTAAAACATTTCTAAGGAGCACCTAACAATAGTAAGTTTACAAGGTCATAAAACACAAGGTAAACATGCAAAGATCAACTCTATTTCTATGTACTGGCAATGCATGATGGAAACAGAAAAGTCCATTGCTTCTAAGAAAGGGAGACACTCGGGTCTAAGCCCAATGAAACTTACAGAACCCACACACTGAAGTATGTTATTGAAGCAAATAGAAGCAAACCTAAAGAAACGGGAAGCCGCCACAGTTCCTAGGCTGGAAGACTCAATTTAGTAAACATGACTGACTCTGATTTAAATCAGTTCCAATCAAGCCATACAGGAAGTTTTTATAATAGACACTGACAAGCGGAATCTAAATCTTCTAATGGAAAGACTAAGGGCCCAGAAACAGGGTTTGAGGAACTACCATATCCAATGTAAAACTCAATATTGCATGCCTTCAGGAACAGTGTCAGGTTACACAGCCCCAAGCATAGGAGAAATAACTCTGGTTTAAATAAATGATGGAATCAGTAAACAAATGGGGGAGAATACACAACCTCCTCATGAACAATAATTTCAGGCTGGAGGAGAAGGGGCTGGGGGGGATTGACTGCCTGCTGTGAGCCTGCTGTGAACCTACAGTGAGCCTGTTGTGAGCCTGCAGTGAGCCTGCTGTGAGTCTACAGTGAGCCTGCTGTGAACCTACAGTGAGCCTGCTGTGAGCCTACAGTGAGCCAGCTGTGAGCCTGCTGTGAGCCTGCTGTGAGCCTGCTGTGAGCCTACAGTGAGCCAGCTGTGAGCCTGCTGTGAGCCAGCTGTGAGCCTGCTGTGAGCCTGCAGTGAGCCTGCAGTGAGCCTGCTGTGAGCCTGCTGTGAGCCTGCTGTGAGCCTGCAGTGAGCCTGCTGTGAGCCTGCTGTGAGCCAGCTGTGAGCCTGCTGTGAGTCTACTGTGAGCCTGTGAGCCAGCTGTGAGCCTGCAGTGAGCCTGCAGTGAGCCTGCTGTGAGCCTGTGAGCCTGTGAGCCTGCTGTGAGCCTGCTGTGAGCCTGCTGTGAGCCTGTGAGCCTACTGTGAGCCTGTGAGCCTGCTGTGAGCCTGCTGTGAGCCTGTGAGCCTGTGAGCCTGCTGTGAGCCTGCTGTGAGCCTGCTGTGAGCCTGTGAGCCTACTGTGAGCCTGTGAGCCTGCTGTGAGCCTGCTGTGAGCCTGCTGTGAGCCAGCTGTGAGCCTGCTGTGAGCCTGCTGTGAGCCTGTGAGCCTACTGTGAGCCTGTGAGCCTGCTGTGAGCCAGCTGTGAGCCAGCTGTGAGCCTGCTGTGAGCCAGCTGTGAGCCTACTGTGAGCCAGCTGTGAGCCTGCTGTGAGCCTGCTGTGAGCCTGTGAGCCTGCTGTGAGCCTGTGAGCCAGCTGTGAGCCTGCTGTGAGCCAGCTGTGAGCCTGCTGTGAGCCTGCTGTGAGCCAGCTGTGAGCCTACAGTGAGCCTGATGTGAGCCTACAGTGAGCCTGCTGTGAGCCAGCTGTGAGCCTGCTGTGAGCCTGCTGTGAGCCTGCTGTGAGCCAGCTGTGAGCCAGCTGTGAGCCTGCTGTGAGCCTACAGTGAGCCTGCTGTGAGCCTGCTGTGAGCCTGCTGTGAGCCTGCTGTGAGCCAGCTGTGAGCCTGCTGTGAGCCTACTGTGAGCCTGCTGTGAGCCTGCTGTGAGCCTGCTGTGAGCCAGCTGTGAGCCTGCTGTGAGCCTACTGTGAGCCTGCTGTGAGCCTGCTGTGAGCCTGCTGTGAGCCTGCTGTGAGCAGCCCTTTGGTTCAGTCCACAAAGAGGAAGGGGTAAGTGTGGAGATTCCAAATAAATTATGGAGACTTTTCACTCATATGTGCATGAGAGAGAACGGGGGGCGGGGGGGAGAGAAAGGATGTGTGTGTGTGTGTGTGTGTGTGTGTGTGTGTGTGTGTGTGTGTGTGTGTAGCATGTATGTGGTGGTCAAAGGACAAGCCTGGGTGGGAGTCCTTAGGTGTCTTCTCCCTTTTGTTTGAGATGGAGTCTCTCACTGCCCTGGAACTTGGCCAGTAGGCTAGGCTAACTGGCCAGTGAGCTTCCTGGGACCACCTACCTTCATCACTGAGCTCACCATCATTGTTGGAATTATGTGTGCATGCATGTCTCCACATCTAGTTTTGAGTTCTCATGCTTTTGAGTCAAATGCTTTTACAGACTGAACTAAGCCTTAAGATACTTTACTACTGAGGTGTGGCCTGTGGATAGTGCCACAGTGAGCTCACTCTAAAGAGCACAGCATGAAACAGGTTAAAATAGAGAATGAGTTCACGGTGGTGAGATCTGACACATGCTTCAGCCAGGTGATCACGGTGAACAGCAACTGACTCATCTCACGGACTTCTACAACCTTAACTCGGCACGCTGCAGTGAGAACGCACTCTGTGTCCCTTGTCTCGGCCTCTCAGAGCCCACAACCTCAGTCTGGCCATGAGAAAAGCATCAGACAAACGCCAACGAGACACTCTACAAGCTATCTGACCAGTACTCATCAAAGTCAGCAGAAAAGAGGGAAAGCTGGTTACCATGGCAGCAGGAGACCAAGGAGACAGACACAGATACTGAATTTACTGCGGCATCCTGGGGGTCCTGGAACGGGGAAAAAGTAAAAAGCAGGACACTGGAATAAAGTGTCAGCTTTTGTGCTGGTTAGTTTTCTTGTCAACTTGACACAAATAACAGTCAGCTGGGAATACGGACCCTCAATTGAGAAACTGCCTCCATCATATCTATACACGGGCATTTCTTAACTGCTGATTGATATGGGAGGGCCCAGCCCATTGTGGGTGGTGCTACCCCTAGACAGGTGAGCCTGGCTGTATAAGAAAAGTCCCTGAGCAGGCCAGAGGAAGTGTGCAGAAAGCAGCATTCCTCCACGGTTTCTGCTTCACGCTCCTGCCTCAGCTGCCCTAGATGACAGACCACACCTCTAAGATGTGATAAACCCTTTCCTCCTCAGTTTGCTTTTGGTCATGGTGTTACCACAGCAATAAAAAACCAAACTAGGACAACCTTAATTAATAAACATGTATTAATAAAAGGGTACTGATTAATTGAAACAATCCCATCAAAGTAACACATCAGTAGCAGGAGAGACTAGCTAAGGGGTCTGTGGCAGTTCCAATACCTTAATAATGTCCTTGTAGTTCTCAAACCAGTGTAAACCAAAATGACAAGATGGGAAGTCAGGGCAGAGACATCAATAGCACACGACCTGAGCAAACGCAGCCAAGTGAATTTCAAAGAAGCACCAGAGCAATTCAACAGAGGAAAAAAAAAACCTTTTCATTAATAACAGCACAACAATATAGCCATATAAACAAAACTAAATCTTGACCTAACGCTCATTTTAATATGAAAATTTACAATGGATCAAAGTTTATTATGAAACTAAACATACTTACTACACATTATATATCACACAAATATAAAGCTTTAAAAAGCCATGATTTATCTTATATAGTACTTAAATGTTGCATAAGTGTAATTATAATTAAAATTATAAAACTTTCAGAAGAAAACCTAGAAAAGCTTCATGACTAGGAAACCTCATGTTACAGTTCTGAGATTAAAAAGGAAAGTCGCTGAGGTGGACTGCATTAACAATGAGAGAGAAGCTGTAGGCTGGAGTGTGGTCAAGTGCCTGCCTCCATGCAGTGCCCTGGGACACTCATGTTTGGGACAGGCAGCAACAATAAGGAACCCGTGTGCCATGTAAGCAAAACTGTGAGAAAGCAGACACACTTAAACATGAGAACATCTGAGAGTCACCTCGCAACACATGCTCCAAATTTATAAAGAACTTGCAAGTTCAATAAAAAATAAACCCAAAATCTCAAATTAAAATATGGACTCAGAACGTATCACCAGTGCAGATGGTAAATATGTGAGATACCTCACAAAAAGACATTCAGTATCACTTCTTTTAGAGGAGTAGATTTAAACCATGAGGAAAATACCATCACACACCTATCAGAATTGCCAAGATGAAAATATTAACAATATTAACATAGTTAAGAACATTCTGAAAAGTCAGAAGACAATCCCAGGAATCAACAACTGAGGCTGCATGAAATTAAACAGCTTCTGCAACTCAAAGGAAATACAGAATGAAGCGGCCGCCTAAAGAATTGGAGAAAATCTGCCAACTATAATCCGATAAAGAATTATTATCTAGAATCTGTGAAGAACTCTAAATACCAACCCCCTGCTAATCCAATCAATAAAGGGGCCCACGAGCTGAACTGACAGTTCTCAAAGGGAGAAATACACGTGGTCAATGAACACTGGGAAAAGTATTAACTCCTTCTTCACCATCAGGAAAATGAAAGTTAAAAATGCTTTGAGATCCGTCTCACCTGTCAGATGACCACTAGTAAGAAAACTCCAGGCAATGAGGACGTAAAGGAACCTGTAGTGGGATACGGGCGGAGATGGAAACTAGTGCAGCCACTATGGGACCCAGCAAAAACCCTCAAACTACAACTACTGTATGATCCAGCTATACCACTCTTATAACACAAGGATTCTAAATCAGCGTCCTAGAGATACTTGCACATTAGGTTTATGGCTTCATTTCCTCACAATAGCCAAGACATGGAACCATCTACACACCCATCAGTAAGGAAAGGCCAAAGAAAATATGGTACATGCATACAACAGAACATTATTCGGCTGCAGAGAAGAGTGAAATTATCACACTCACAAGAATATGGATGAACTGGAGATCACTACATGAAATAAGAGACTCAGAAAGATAAGTATGTTTTGTCTCATACAAGGAATCTAGATTTAAATGTGCATGTGTACAAGTACATGCCTGAGTGGTGTGGTGGGGGTGGGGCAGGGGAAAGGGGCTCCATGAGAGCAGACAATGAGGTCTGCAAGGGGAAGGGAGGGAGGGGGAAGGGAGGGGAAGGGAGGGGGAGGGAGGGGGGAGGGAAGAAGAGGCAGCAGGATGTGTGTCATGAAGGAAGACTATTTGGGTGAAGGAGGAAGGAGAGGTGAGGGGAGAGGCGAGGGCAGGGGTAGCGAATAAGAACAATATAGTGATGTATAAAAATACAATGAAATCCACTTACCTGTATGCAACAAAGATTATTTTAAAAATTAGCAAGTGCTGATAAAGATAAGAAATGCCTGGACCCTTTAAATATTACTGCTGAGAATACAACACAGTTCAGATAGTCTAGAATATGTTTTGACAATTTTCCTATAAACATGCAATATGATCAAACACTGACTGCTGACAATCTACCATTAAGGAACATTTACATTTGTTTAAGAACTTGCTATAAAATTTGATAGCTGCTCTACCCACAACAGCTAAAACCTAGA
The DNA here is from genome assembly GCF_049852395.1 of Peromyscus maniculatus bairdii. Taxonomy (NCBI): domain Eukaryota; kingdom Metazoa; phylum Chordata; class Mammalia; order Rodentia; family Cricetidae; genus Peromyscus; species Peromyscus maniculatus. The sequence goes on from NC_134861.1 coordinate 96,566,816, forward strand.
AACAAGCTAAATGATCTCGAGATAAGCGGATAAACTCAGGGTGACACACCTGCACAGGGGACATTAGTCCACAAGACAAGGGAATGAACTGCACTTCACAAGCCCCCTTATGTATTCTCAAAAGGACACAATCAGTGTGAGCGGTTTAGCAACAGCTGAGTAGTTGCTAAAATCAGAGGCGCACAGAGGGTGTGACTACAGGTGTCACCAGGTTTTAAAGATGAACTGTCCTGTATCCCCTACAATGTATAGATTTGTACACCAAAAAGGGCAACTTGGTTATATGATAATTGAAACAGAAAATGGACAGCAGCATTCTACCAAACTCATTATACAATTCAGAGGACAAAAGTACATATACGTCATGTGCGCATGCACACGAGCGTGCACGTACACGTGTATATAGTCACAAGCCACTCTGCTGCCTGACAGGTGAGTCAGCTCACAGAATAAGGTGTAAAGACATCACCACCACCCCGAAAATACTACTGTCATCTTAACTACCAGGAGCATCCTAGTCACAGAGGAGCGTCTTTTGTCCTTTTTATAGATGAACTGAGGACACACAGTAGAACCCTCCACCATGGTGGAGGTAAGATCCAGATCACGCAGCAGAGCTCCGAAGACTGTACCATTACCACCACACTCCTGCTCAGAACACCGCAAGGAAGAGGACTACAGGGCAGACATGAACACTAAGATGCCCGCCTTCCCTTCTAAAGCTGTCTCTTCCTGTTCCCTCGCCATTTTCCCAGTTCTAATTCAAACGCTGAGCCAGGCTTGAGTTCCAATGTTTACAACACGTAGGTTTCAACTTCTCTGGATTCTAACTGAAAGTTTCCTTACACTTTTTCCCTCTTTCGCTGAACAGCATCGTTTTCAGTGTGTGCTAGAAAATCCACCTCGTATCTCACCTGGACTACCTCACGATGGCCCTCCTCCCCATCCTAACATCTAAGGGCATGTGTGTATGTGTACATGGAGGCCAAAAGTCATTCCTCGGGCGCCTTCCTCACTTGTTTTTGACACAGGGCCGCTCACTGGTGCCTGTGGCTCACAGTTAGGCTAGGCAGGCTGGTAGTCAACTCTGTATCATCTATCCAATCTCTTTATCATCTATCAGCAGGGTTGAAGCTCTGACTCCTACCATTTTCTAGAGGGATGACCCCGGGCAAGGTAGTGATGTTTAGTCCTTCAGTACTGTTAGGACCTAAGTGAGAAAGCATGTGTGTGTAGCAGGCACATAGTGATTTAATGAGGGCTCTCTGTGTCTTATTTTTCTTTCTCCCTACTTTATATAAAAAACTGATGGAAGAAAAAGAAGATAGATTAGAGGCTGAGCAAGGAAGGACATTATGAACTGTTTGAACTGCATAGACTGGGCAGTTTGGAAATGACAAAATTGGATAACTATGGCAGCATATTTATTATGCATATTATCCACACGTGTACATCAACACCCACACAGCTGATTCTGTGGTGCAGACTTGTGGTCGCAGTGCTGGGAGCAAAAACGTTGATCCCTGGAGTTGACCAGCGGCCTGCCTAGCCTAACTGTGAGCCACAGGCACCAGTGAGCAGCCCTGTGTCAAAAGCAAGTGAGGAAGGCGCCCGAGGAATGACTTTTGGCCTCCATGTACACATACACACATGCATTCACTCCCCCCATAAACTCGCCTACACAAAAATGCCTGTAAAAACTCTCTTAAAATAGTCTATTTAAAAATGCAATGTTTCCAACTTTGAAAAGGGACAAGAATGTTGTCCATTGGCTGGCTGAGGTCTTTGTGGGCAGATCTTCGGCCATGTCCGCAGCCCTTGATACCTCGGCACAGCAGCAGGGCAGCTCTAGTGTTACAGCTCTCAGGAGGCCTCAGCCCCACAGTGACGAGTGTTACGGTTCTTCCTGAGGCCCTGGGCAGCAGGACTCCTCAGTCGCCATGGCAGCTGGCACTGTAGCTTCTAGGCCTGAGCGGTCTTTGACAACTGCGGCTCCTAAGCGAGGCAGTCACGATCCCGCGGCCTCCTCGGTGCTTCCAGCTCCCGGGTCTCCAGAGTCCGCAGTTATTCTCCCCTGGGTGTTTTCAGTCTTCTCCTTTCTCGGTTTGCCTCTCCACCTTCTCTCCACTTCCACCACGTTTCTTATTCCTCGCCTGGCCATCTTCCCAGCTGGTCTGTGGCCTCTTGCTGCTGCTGTGATGCTGGGATGCTGTGATGCTGTGATGCTGGGGCGGCAGCCACCCTCCCCCTTCTCATTCTGCTTCCACGTCAGCTCTGCTGCTGCTCTGGTGGCTCTTGCCTCTTCTGTGGCTGTCAAAGCCACTGGCTGCTTCCTGGCTGAGTTCCACGTCTGCTGTTCAGCTGCTGGCCTCTCTGCATGGCTCTGCCTCTCCTGTGGCTGTCAAAGCTACAGGCTGCTCTCTGAGCCTCTGCCTCTCTTGCTGACTTCAGAGCCACCGCCATATCTGGCTTCATCACTCTGCGGTTCAACTGCCAGCATTCCACTATCACTTCTGTGCTTACTGCCACCACTGGGTCTTTCCTGCCATTAGCCGCTCGGTCCACCCTACAGATGATGAATGGATGGATGGATGGATGGATGGATGGATGGATGGATGGATGGATGGAGATATATGTGTATGCATGTATGTATATTATATATATATATGCATATAAGAAAAAACTGGAGTGGAGAGATGCTTTTAACTGAATATAATGTTAGGAGGCAAAACAGGAAGGTATTTCCATTCAGTTCACTACGTAAGTATAATAACCTGCGTAAACAGAAAATGGGTGTTTGCACCAATCATTTCAGACCTTCAAGTAAATTATCAACTGTGTTTGTACCAACTTTGGCTGTGCTTTAGGTCCCCAGGGGAACCGCTCCCTCTCTGGCCAGGAAATGGTTGCATGGAAGGTCTGGAGTGAGTTCTTTTAAACAGTCGTCCTTAGAACCACCTCTTTAGAAGCCAAACTGTGCTTAGCAGCAAGGGACTTCAATTGTTGTGTAACTTCCTCAGAGTGCCCAAGGAGGGTTCTAAGTGACATAAGGTTGTCCAGCTGGCTGGCTGGTACTCCTTTCTGTCTTGGGGAAGTCAGGACACCAGGGGAGAGTCTAACAGCCAATTAAGGTATTCAATCACCCCCCATACCATTTTCATTTATATGAAAATAAACAGCAGAAGGAGTGCTTTCGGTAAGAACTTACTATGAACACCAATACTGACTTTTAACCATATTTAATGGTACTCTTAACAATGTTCCATGTCTGTCCTGCACTCTAGGAAAAAATGTGTCTCTTGATGTGTCTCAGGAAGGCAAAGGTAGGAAAATAATATTCCCTTAAACACATCTGAATCTGCCTAAAGAATTAAATGTGATATGGAACTTATAAAGACTACACTAAGGGCTGGGGAGATAGCCCAGTAGGAAAGGGACTGAACATGAGGCCTAAGTTTGATCCCAACACCCACATAAAAAGCTGAATATGTGATGAGGAAGCAGAAGAAGTGGATCCCCAAAGCTTCTGGATGGCCAGCCTAGCTGAACCCCCCAGCCCCGGGTCTTAGTGAGAAATTCTCTCAAACAAACAGCTAAGCAAACCAACAAGGTGGGCATCTCCTAAGAACAACCTGAGGTCACCTCTGTCCTCCACAAGCACACACAGATACATGCCCTTGCACACGCATCTACACACACAAGCACCTGTACAACACACAGGACTGTGTATTAGCATTCAGTAACAATGCAATTAAACCTAAGCTCCAGAGCTTAAAGACAGCAAGCATTCTTTCCAGCTACCTCTAAGATTCCTGCCCCGGAAGGAGTGAGAGCAGAACAACCCCTTCTCACAGTCCATCAAGTTGATTTAAAACGAAAAAGCAGCAGTAGGAAAAAGGAGACACGGCCATGTAAGTCTATCCCATGACACCCCGAGGCACTAAGATAATGAACATAACAGGCGCCTCCACTCCCCTGCACGCCAGTACCAATCAACAAAACGTGCAGTGTGGAAAAAAAAGTACTCACCAAAGCAGACGGTTCTAACGACCTGATGTAGACACTGCGGGACACGCTGATGTTCTTAACATGCAAATAAAGTGTATGACGACGCACAGAAAACAAGACCAACAACGGAGCAGCGAGCACGGTGCTGAAACAATGTAGCTTATTCTAACTCCCTTTTCACCTTCAGAGCACAGTGCTGAAACAATGTAGCTTATTCTAACTCCCTTTTCACCTTCAGAGCACAGTGCTGAAACAAGGTAGCTTATTCTAACTCCCTTTTCACCTTCCGGCACCGGACATCTCACCCAGTGTAACGTACTAACTAACGACTAAGGCAATTCCCAACCACGCCAACTTTACTTTACACCACACTTTCCCCAGGAAGAGTTGAGAAGAACGCGCTCCAGATGAGTGTAGACGTTGTATACCTGTAATTCCAGAACTTGGGAGGCTGAGGCAGGAAGGCTGCCTTGAGCTTAAGGCCAACCTAAGTTACACAGCAAATTCGAGGCTATCCTGGGCCACATGAGACTGTCTTTCATTTTGTTTAGACTTACTTTATGAGTTAGAGTGTTTTGCCTGCATGTACACACGTGCACCGTGTGCTTGCCTAGTCCCTGGTCAGAAGAGGGTGTTGGGACCCCTGGAACTGGAGTTGGGGATGGCTCTGAGCCACCATGTGGGCAATGGGGACTGAACCTGGGTCCTCTGCAACAGCAGCAAATGCTCTCACCCCAGCCATTTCTCCGCTCCCATGAAACTCTTGTCTTACAAATTAAAGGAAACAAAACTCCATGCGGCCCTCTGACAGAAGCACCTCTTAACCAGCACTGTAGGGCTGGGGTGCAGCCTTCCACTCAACCCCAGCACTACAGACAGAGTGAGGCAAGACTCAGTACTATCACACAGTCACTGCTGCTATGCCTACTACAGGTAGCAACTGTGCTAGTCATACACAATATTAAAAAAAAAAAAAACCAAAACAGTTTATACTGTTTTTACAATTCAGTTAGATGGAGATTTTAGGTGATACCAAAGCAAAAATTTTAATCAGCATTTGGCTAATTTAAACCAGCAAATTGGTGGTGCATGAATATGCATTTACCATTTTATACACTTGTGAAGTGTGATGGCAAGCCTACCTTTGTGTAGACCTAACTTGACCACATGCAATACTCTACATAACCCACGCTATTCCACGTCTCCCCTTACTCTAATCCACTCTTCCTGAAATGCCCTTCACCAGTGCCCTTATCAGCCCTTGCTCATTCTTAAGACTCAAGCCTTCTCCAGCCTGCAATCCCAGCATCGGGAGACTAAGGAAGGAGAACTGTACACGTTTAAGCCAGCTTGAGCTACACAATCAGTTCCAGGATAACAGGGGCTACAGTATGAGACCCAATTACAAAAAAAAAAAAAAAAAAGAATCAAACACACTTTAACAATCAAGTCGACAGCTGGAGGGATGGCCCAGGAGGTAGGAGCACACACAGCTTCCAGAGGGTCTGAGTTTGATTCCAGTACCCACGTCAGGCAGCTCCGGGAGGTCAAACGCCTCTGGCCTCGGTGGACACCTGCGTTCACGTGCACATACCTACACATATACATATACACGCATGCATGCACGCATGCACCCACACGTGCACACGCACGTGCACACACACACACACACACACACACACCAACCACAAACACACACAAATAATGAAAGTAAACCTTTAAAAGCTAATCAAGTCTTAGTCTCCCGGATTCCTAGGCTGGATTGGGTGTACTGTGTGCCCATCACAATGCAATCTTCCCTTTCCATTGCATTCATCATGAAGTAGGTCATTTAGACACAACTTTTGGCAACATTTAAAGTATCTGTAATAACTGTAGTAGGCCCTTCTCTAGCAGCTGTGACAATTCCCTGACATAAACAATGTAAGGAGAAAAGCGTTATTTATCTTGGCCCACAGTTTGTTGGTTCCATGGACTTCTGCAGAACATCACAGCATTAGGATATATTAGATGCTATTACCATCTTAATAATAATGATAGCATTACTTCAGTAGTTTATTAAGAAGGCATTCAAAACATGGTAATTACTTCATTGCTTGAACTGGATCCCTCAGTTCATTACAGCCATGATGCACTGAAAGTCTAGAATACAGAACTAATAGGACATGGATTTTATCTAAATATGTGCATTACATGTGTGAACTATGTTTTTCTGAGGAAAACTACATTGCTCACTGCTTTTGAGAATGCCATAAAGCTGTAAGGCTAGCAAATTATCGTATTTTGAATATAAAGCCAAGCAAAAATAAATGTATCCTCATTTGTTGCCAAGTACCAAAGCATAGGCTATTTCCTACTGATCATGTAAAAGACAGAAGGAAAAAACAGAAGAAAACCCCAAACTGACCTGGTTTAAAATCAGTCCTAATGAGCTGTCATTTAGAGTAAGCAGGTTCAGGCTAGTCCCAGTGACTAAAGCTTGGGTCTTGAAGGCTTGCCCCCTCCCTTGGGAGGCACTCCTGGGAGGTGGTGGCGACTTTAAGGGGTGGGGATGACTAGAATGTCCTAGAGCAGTGGTTCTCAGGCTTCCCAATGCTGCAGCATTTTAATACAGTTCTTCATGTTGTGGCGACCCCACAACCATAAAATTATTTTTGTTGCTACTTCATAACTATAATTTTGCTGCTAATATGAACTGTAGAGTGAATATCTGTTTTTCCCAATGGTCTTAGGTGACCCTTGGTTGAGAACCACCGTTTTAGAGTGCCGGAGACATGCTCTTAGAGAGGCTATGGCACATCGGGTTTCCTGTTTGTTTTGCTCCAGGACACAGGCCCCCCATCCCTTGATCTTTGGTGTTACCACAGGCTCAAAGCAATGAGCCAACCAAACTAATCATGAACTAGAACCTCTAAAACTTTGAGCCAAAATTAGCCTTTTCTTTTCATAAATGACTATCTTCACAATTCTGTTATAGTGATAGAAAGCTGAATAATATGTGGCCAAACAAGAATCGCTATTTCCCTAGGAGTCTAAAAACTTTTTAAGTTTTACAGAATGCACATACAAACCAAATTTAGTTTGAACACAGACACAATAAAACATGATACTACACAGTAGTCATATAGGTTTGTTACCACGCACTACCATTCAATCCATCCGTCAGGCAGTCATCACAGGCTCCACTGCAGATTCTGAGGATGCAAGAATGAATACAAACAGCAGAATCTATGGTTAGACATGGTGTAAGTGATGTAAGTTTAAAAATGGAGTCTTTAGGAATCTATATGGTAAAGTGATACTTGAAAGAGCAGTTTCAAGTATCTACTGAATAATCAGTTATACATTTTATGCCCTATTCATTTCATTTTCATGTCTTCTATGAAAATGGTGTTCCACAAACTAGTCTTTGACCACAAAGAGTTAAGTGCTTTCAGAAGCACTAATCCCTGGGACTCCATGACAGACAACTTCATGCTTTACCACTCAGACATTCGCAAGAGCGGCATCTATCATCACCAAGTCCCACAAGCAGATCACCCATCGACAAAGGTCACTTAAAAATGCCCGCACCACTGAGCCTCTAGCCTGGCAGACTCAGAAATCCCAATACACAGAAAAACAGCCTCAAAAGAATCAGACCCCAAAGTCAGGCATGGTAGCATATATTCTTTAACACTTGGGAGGCTACGGCAGGAGAATCACCAGTACAAGGCTGATGATGCCTTTGCTACATAGCAAATTCCAGGTCTAGGCTACATAGAGAGACCCTGACTCAAAAAAAGAAGTCAGGTTCTAATTGTGAGGAAATTTTTTGACTATGTTAAGCAGTCTATCATATTTTCTTTTTAAGAAATGTATGCACAAGTTGGGCAGTGGTGGTGCACACCTTTAATCCCAGCACTCAGGAGGCAGAGGCAGGCGGATCTCTGTGATACTGAGGCCAGCTGGTCTACAAAGAGAGTTCCAGAACAACCAGAGCTGTTAAACAGAGAAACTCTGTTTCAAAATCACCACCAAAAGAAAATTATGTACAAAGTAATCTTACTTAAAAACTAAAATAAGCCCCAAAATGAACGATTAAGACGTGGTAATAACCCTGCTGTTGAGGAGCTTGATCATCCAGGGAGGGGCACAGACAGATAGCAGCAATAACTATGTGCTCAAGGCAAACACAGACACACAGGCTAGTACAGGAGAAGCAGTTGTAGCCTGGAGGGCAATGAGGCTGCTAAGTGTGGTCTCTCAGCCCACAGGTCCTCAGAGCCCCATTCTATGCAAGCACAGCTTAGTCTTAGACACTCGACCTCCTCCACTCTCCACTGCTGGCCTTGCTTCTCCAGCTCACTCCCATCACCAGACATCCCCACTAAAGGCTCTCCTCTCTCTCCACCATCCTCCTCACTACCACGACTCCCACATCCCATGACACCAACTCACTGCTTTAAAAACTTGCACATAAATGATACAAGCTCTACTTGTAAAATTAAAAATGTTTATACAATTGCTGTTTTGGACTCACATAATGAACTGATTTCAAAAGCTGTTTACTATAGAGAACTATGTAGGGGAATTTCATACTGGGCCAAAGAACTTTAGGCATGGGTCATATGAACAATATTCCCGAAGCACTTTAAACTAATTCTAAGAAGGGGGAATGACTAACGGTTATTATTATTGCAGCTGGTATTTTAAATGGGTTGCAATCATAACCCTTTTGACACTTTAAAATCCTGTGTACAACGGTTGCATCTCTGTTGATTTTACAGTCCTTAAAAGAAGTGTGATGGAGCCAGGCGGTGGTGGCACACGCCTTTAATCCCAGCACTCGGGAGGCAGAGCCAGGCGGATCTCTGTGAGTTCGAGGCCAGCCTGGGCTACAGAGTGAGTTCCAGGAAAGGCGCAAAGCTACACAGAGAAACCCTGTCTTGAAAAAGCCAAAAAAAAAAAAAAAAAAAAAAAAGTGTGATGAAACCGCAGAAATGACAACGCTGGGGTGTTATTCCTGGGGTGCTCCCTACTCCCCTGAGCCTTTCGTTTATAAAGGAGCAGGAATGGGGGAGGGCATAAGTGTTGAATTTGAGGCTTTTCAAATCATAGGTAAGCCCTCTACTGCCAAGCTACACTGCGCGCGCGTGTACACACACACACACACACACACACACACACACACACACACACACACACAATTCCAAGAACCACTGGCTTCAATTGTCTAGAAAACTTGCAGATTTTGTAATGGGGGTGGGGTGGTAGAGCTGGCTTTCGCTGCAGAAGTGGAAGGTGATGTTTATAATACAGTGCCTTCTTCTGGAGGCAAGGCCACCGACTGATCGTTACCACAGTAGACTCTGCTACTCCCTCCTTGCCCGCCAGCTTGGACAGGCATTAGAGTTGGTGATCCAGTACTGTATTACAGCCCAGCATGTTTGAATACTATTTTAAATGCTAAATAATAACCTGATTTATTCTAAAATTTGGACATTCTTGTTCTCAGTAGAATACCAAATGTATGCCTTTCAAAGTAGATATTTATACTTGTAATTGTATAATATTTTTTGCATGTGGAATAGTAAAATTAAATCCTAATTGATGATTATTTTGCATTCAGTATGTTTAGAAAGAATGTATTAAGTACATTTTACAGAAAATTTTAACTATCTCACATAGATCTATTACTAGGTTGTAATTTATAGTTTTAATTTGTTACAGCTTAAATTAGTCTTGAGAATTCCAACAGCGGAGTCTATCTCTAAGTTTGAATCCACTCTTATAGTAGAATTTAGAAGCAACTCCATGTAAATGCACCGTTTCCCTGTGCAGCGAGGGAGCGCTGGGCTTCATAAAGCTTTGCAGTGTGAAGGCGGCTCCTGGTTCTGGTTACCAACAGCGTTCACAGTGCTCGCAGGGAGTGCGTGTGGGGATCTGTGGTGCTGCACAAGCTCGCCACTGAGCAATGGCCTTTCCTTTGGGCCTTCCCCTTTGATAGTGGGCAGTATTTTATTTGAAATCTGGGGGCTTTACAAAGTTAAAGGTTCATAATCCGTTAAGTCCCTCGGGATTTGTGGACTAATGAGCAGAACTGTGGCTTTCCACAGTTGCTTTTCATAAAGATAATCTGCGAGCTGCTTGTTTGCAGGATAACCCAACTAGATCATATTTACTTCAGTAGTTTGAGTTAGCTGTGTGTAAATAGCACATGGTAATCATTTTCGGGAAAAAAAAACCAGCATAAGGATGGGAATACTGCTGTTTCATGGGTATTCTACTTTAGAACTCTAAAAAGGAGGAAAGTACTTGTTTTGTGGAGAGAAGATTATTAATACCATTTTAGTGTTCACTGAGACATGCATAGACCCCCTACAGAGCTAGGATCAATGCCATATTTGGACTAATGGTGAGGTTTGGGCTTTGTAGTCAGGGCTCACCGGTGTTGACTCCTGGGCACCCTGCTCTACACCTGTGCATGTCGGATAGACTTACTGTCTCTGAGCCTCTTTACCCACTACAGATACAAGCAGTTCCTTTCTGGGTGAGATTGAAATGAATATATATATATATATATATATATATATATATATATATATATATGTATATATATGTGTGTGTGTGTGTGTATAAAGTATTTAAGTCATCATAGCTCACGCATGTTCGTGTGTGTGTGTGTGTGTGTGTGTGTGTGTGTGTGTGTAAAAGTGTAAGAAAAGGACAACAGGGTGATATAGGTCAGTAGTCCTTATCTTTTGCTGTGGAAGATTCTCAGTATTTGTATCCTAATGTCAGTCATTATAAAGCATACTTTTTTTCTTTGCTGTAAAATAAAAATATTAATTGGAGAATTGTGTTCCCAGTCAAAAACCCTGGGCCAATGTTTTATCAAAGTAAAAACATTCATTCACTAGATGCCTACTGTATACTAAATCTAGAGCCAAACACTTTATAATATATTACTTCATTTGAATTTCACAACCTTAAAGGAAAGCCGAAGTTCAGAGTAATTTTGTGTGATTCACCCAAGCCTCCACAGCTAGAGAATCCCAGACAGTCTGACTCCTAAGTCTCTGCTATGAGCCACTATTTTATACACCTTGTGTTAGACATGGCTAACATATTTCTCCAAAAGATACAAGGCAACTGTTCTCTGTAATGCTGTGGTTGTTTAAAACTCGAAGCAAACTGACCTAAACCCAGGGTCAAACTGTTGCCTGTAGACCAAAGCCAACTCGCTGCCTGCTTCTGTGAATGCAGATGTCTTAGGACACATGTACACCTTCATGTCTGAGCTGTCCACAGTGAGTGTACATGTGAATGACTAGGAGGTGTAATTGTGAATGACTGTAATCCCAGGGACTTGGGAAGTTGAGGCAGGAAGATAGGTAGTTCAGAGTCAGCCCAGGCTACACAAGATGTCCCCAAAAAATAAAAAAGAAAAGACAAGAACCTTTGAGGGAAAGAGGGCCATGAACCACTTTGGGTATCTGTTGAATCTGCTCTACTATCCAGAAAATACAAATACACACAGAATTCTTATGCTCCTGGAAGACTATTTGTAGGCATGCCATAGATTCCAACAAAGAATCACAGAGACAGGAAAAAAGTTTCCAAGGTGTTTCCAATCCTTCATAATTCTACCTCTGATTTACAGGACCAATTAAACAAAGCATAAGCAAATAATAAAGCTCATACAACCAATCCTTCAAAGACAAAACCAAGGTGACTGTTTACATCGCACTGGTCACCAGAGAGTCAACTGGACCGGCCGCATTTTAAAATACAGTATGTGAGTGGGGAGATCAACAGGGTTGGAGATTATGGAGCATAAAATGCTCCTGAACATAACAACGATTAATCCTTACAATTCCAGGAACACAGAGGCAGACAGTATTTTTATCCTCCTCCACAGCGAAGGAAACAAGGTTCAGATAACAACTTGCCATGACTAAACAGCCAATGAGTAGAGCGCAGGGATTCTCACCCAGAACTAATTGCAGAAGTGAGCTCAGTCCACGATTATATCCTCCTCAGAGCAGAGAAAACCAACCGACAGACCACAGACCACACGTAAAATGTCGGCAGGGAAGCAGTAAACAATAATTAGTGTGTTTTAAATATTCAACCGAGTTTGATCTCCAGCGCTGCAAAAAAAATTAAAAACTTTAAGTATCTGATTTCCTCTTGCTTCATTGTTTTTTGTTTTTCCCCCGAGACAGGGTTTCTCTGTGCATCCTTGGCTATCCTGGAACTCGATCTATAGACCAGGCTGGCCTCGAACTCACAGAGATCCTCCCGCCTCTGCCTCCAGAGTGCTGGGATTAAATGCGTGTGCCACCACCGCCCAGCCTGCTTCGTTATTTAATATAAACTTTTTTCAGAAAAAGATACGGTTACGCTAAAGAGCCTACTGCTGAAAATCGTGGCATTTTGTTGTTTTATGAAACATTTGTTCTTGCTCATGTCTTCAGTTCTTCATATACAAAATTAAACTCTCTGTTGAGAATTCGAATATAAGAAATGGGAAGCTTAAATGTCCATTTTGGGTTTTTTGTGTAGATTTTGCTGCTGTTTTGAGGCAGGGTCTCCTATGGCCCGGGCTGGCTGTAAACTCAGTGTAGCTAAGAACGACCTTGAACTCCTGGCTCTCCTGCCCTGGTCTCCAGGCACCCACACGAAGCCCAGGTTGTGCAGTGCTGGACACCGTACCTAGGGTTAGGCAAGGACTCCTTCACCTGAGTTACCGCCTCAACTCCTGATGCCATCCGGACCCTAAGGTAAAGGATGCATTTTTGAATGAAAAGGAAATGTCAGTGTAGGTTCTGATCCCGCGAGGGATTGGACCGCGGTATGTGACAGCGGGGAGGTTGAGATTCCGTACGGGCTCTGCTTAATTACTCACTGTGATTTTAAATTAGGATTTGGAATTATTATGGACTATATGACGTTACAAATCACAAACAGTATCAAATACTGACAGAATAGCTGTGAGTGTGAAAATGCGGACTGGGATGTATTCAGTGGTGGTGAGCTTGCGAGCATGCACAAGGCCCAGGGGGCGCGCGGCGTGGGGAGCGGGGGAGACACTAAGAGAATAAACATGAAACCAAGTGCGTACAAGCTCAGTACAGCATCTTGTGATTTCTTTTCATATTTCTGTTTCTACTGATTGGAATTTTAAAGGCAACATGACTAAAGTTTTAAGTAGGTCAGTCTGTTTGGCTGACAAAACCAAAAGGTGCCAGGAGGAAGCCCGTGGAAAAGCAACAGCTAAGGAGCAAAGCTACCTGCATGCAGGTTACATACAGGCTGGGGCATCAGCAGCAGAGGGTTTCTGCTTAGCCAGGAGTATTCCACCCGCCCCTTAGCACGGCCAGGGCTCACCGGACATGCAGAAACAAGAGTGAAAACAATTAACTTATGTAAGAGAAAACCAGTATTTAAAATTAAAAAAAAAAAAAACCCACGTGCACCTGGCAGGTTAATTACTTGTGGCAACCCAGCTTCTAAGTAAGACCCCCCCCCCCCCCCGAAAAGTATCCTCCTGCGCGAACAACAGCGTAAGGTAAGACGCAAAATATCAAGGTTGGCATGGAAAGCGGGTTAACAGGAATATTCAAAACTGCCAAGATTTCCACCAAGAGCAGAAGATTCAGCACCGCCTGGAGGGGGGAAAAATGGGACAAGCTTCGCAAACCGTAAACCTCAACGTCAGGACCGCGCACACCCGGGCGCCGGCTCTGGGAACCCCAAAGTGAGTCCACAAAGCAGGCACCCTCCCTGGAGAGAGCTGCGAGCTCAGCCCGGAGCGGCGGCCGCCCCCGCGGGTGCGGTTTCCGCAGGACCGTGCGGACAGCCCGAGCTCCGGGAGCCCCACGGAGGGGGACACCCCGCAGGCCGCCCGCCCCGGGGACCCCGGGCACCCCGGGCACCTGCGCCGCCGCTCGGGACAGCGCGGCCCGCGAGGCCCAGCTCCGGGTCCTCTCGCTTCCCCGGGGGGACGGCGCCGCCCGGCCGCCCCCTCGCCGACGCGAGCACGGGTGGCCGCTCCGGGCAGACCCGCGCGCGGGACGACGCGGCGGTTTACCTCGCTGTCCTCGCCCGCCGCCCAGGCCGAGCCGCCACACCCGCTCCGCGCCGGCGCCGCGCCAGCCCCGCTCGGACACCCCACGGACGCGCTCGATGCCTGGCTCGCTCGCTCGCTCGCTCGTGCCCGGCTCGGCGGAGCGCGCCTGACAGCCGCGGGGGCGGGGCGGCGGGGCGCGCGCGGGACTCTGGGAAATGTAGTTTTCGGTGGTTGCCTCCTGGGGACCGCGCCCGCGGGCACGCGCTCTGGTCCCCTTGCGACGCTTCTCTTCTCTTCGGTCCTGTATCCATATATATCCCAGGTTTTCTATCTGGTCTTGTCCGTTTCACCGCAGGCTCTGCAAAAACGTGTACAAAACAGCTTGCGTCTGCAAACTAAGGAAGTAATTGACTCCTACAGAGTGCTAAAGCAAAAAAAAAAAAAAAAATGATGAGATATATCAAATCTTCAATAAAGTCTCTGGAAATGCAGGAGAAGAGAGCAAGGCAATATTTTAGGATATTCCCTGAACTCTTTCCCCCCCCCCCTTGGGGGGGCATCCCAAAGTTCCCAGAATCTTCAAAACTTATTAGAAATGTAGCCAAACACTGGGTGGTAGTCTTGGTAGGGGAAGGTAACTTCAGCTGTTAGCCTGGCTGAGCACAGAGATACAAATTGGATCCAGCCCAGGCAAGCTGGAGAGACTCCAGCCGGGCCTGAAAGGGAGACAGGTGGCGTCAAGGTCCTGCTCCCACGGGCCTGTTTAAGCCAGCTAGGCCCCAAAGGTCCCATAACCTGCTCAAACAACACCCACAGGCGGGGACCATTGCGTAGAGCCTCTTCAGCGGGCCTCCTGTACCACGAGGAACTCAAGCCCCCCGAAATGGAGAGCCCCAGTCCATCCTTCGCCCTCACGCTGTTTGGTCAGGTACTTCGGTACGGTGAGAAGAAAGTGTTGTAACTCTGAGCATAGCAGGGTCGCCCCTCCCCCCAATTTTTTTTGAAAGTGAAGTATTTATACTGCATGATATTTAGAAATTAAAAACAAAAAACAAACAAACAAAAACCCACGTGCACCTGGCAGGTTAATTACTTGTGGCAACCCAGGTTCTAAGTAAGACCTTCCCCCGCAAAGTATCCTCCTGCGCGAACAACAGCGTAAGGTAAGAAGCAAAATGTCAAGGTTGGCATGGAAAGCGGGTTAACAGGAATATTCAAAACTGCCAAGATTTCCACCAAGAACAGAAGATTCAGCACCGCCTGGAGGGGGAAAAAAAAAAAGAAGAATAGGACAAGCTTCGCAAACCGTAAACCTCAACTATAAAGATGGGGAGGCACAGCCCGGATAAGGGCCTCTCCTAAAAATTGATACATCCGTAACAATGATTTCACCTAATTATTTCAAACATATAGATTTTATAAAACAAGATACACTAAAATGAAACAAATCGTGTAGTTTTCTAAATCTAGAGTATTTTCTCAGTTTTTATTTTTTTTAAAACCTTCATTTACCTCCCTACACGAGTTGGTCCATAAAAAGGGATCTTAGACTCCCCTCCCCCTGAGCTCTATGAATTTAAAAGCTAGGAAGGATGTGATCAGACCTTCTGGGCCATTTTCACATTGTACTGAGTGGGAATAAATGGTAATGTTAATTCCCAATCGGCATTTGCATTTTATATTTTAAGTCTTTACCTCTAATCCTGGAATAAAAGGCTTTTAATCCTCCACAAGCATTTCAGATGCTGTGTGCAAATGGCTTCGGAAAGCTTAATCAAGAAGGCAGTTTTACCTTCCCCTGCAATGGAGATGAAGCTTGTAGGCAGCAGGCCAGTCCTGACAGAGCTGCTGAAAGGCCATGAGAAAATAGTCGTTAGCATCCCGAAGACCATGAAGACCATCACCTCCCTACTGTGGCCACATCACTGGCTCATGTCCCTTTCTGCCCACCCATCAACTCCTGCCACCACCCTTCTGTGCCCCAATATATTGTGTCCCTAATAAACTTGCCTGGGGATCAGAGGACAGAGCCAGCCACTAGATTAGACACAGCGGCCAGACAGTGGTGGCACACACCTTGAATCCTAGCACTGGGGAGGCAGAGATCCATCTGGATCTCTGTAAGCTCAAGGCCACACTGGAAAGAGCCAGGCAGTGGTGGCACACACCTTTAATCCCAGCACTTGAGATCTTATATCTTGGCTAATGTCACACAAGTCACATGCCTTTAACCCCAGGAAGTGGCATGGCTGGGTGGAGAACGGTATATAAGACGTGAGGAGACAGGAACTACGCAGCAGTTCAACTGAGACCCTCAGGGGTGAGGACTCCAAGGCTTTCAGTCTGAGGATTCGTGGAAATAAACAGGATCAGCTGAGGAGTTGGGAGGTGAGGTTGGCTGTGGATTGTTCTGATTCTCTGATCTTTCAGCTTTTACCCCAATATCTGGCTCTGGGTTTTTTATTAATAAGACCTTTTAATATTCATGTTATACCCTTCTCCATGCCAATCTTTACTGGCATGCGTAAGTTTCCCTGAACAATTACTTCCATAACCAGGAGTTATGGAATCCCAGCATTCAGGAGGTAGAGCAAGAGTTTCCAGAGCAGCGTGGGCTGTATAGTGATAGCCTTAGGCTAACCTGGGCTACAGTATGAACGCCTATTTCAAAAAATCAAAACTGAAAAATGGAAACAAAAAGCAATTACTTCCTGTGTTCCACCTCTGAGACATGCTGGTGACTCCCTCTCCTGGCCTTGGCTCAGCAGCTCATTCAGCACTAACACATTAATGATAGTTTCCCTGTCCAGGACCCATGACATCAATCTGACAAAGATATCTTTAAACCTCTGGTGATCTGGCTGAAGAGATGACTCAATGGTTAAGAGCACTGACTGAGTGCTCTTCCAGAGGACCCAGGTTCTGTTCTCAGCACCCACATGATGGCTAATAATGAGCCGTATGTAACTCCAGTTCTGGAGGACACAACACCCTCTTCTGGCCTCTGTATTCACAGGGTGCACAGAGGTATGCGCAAATGAAACACCCACTCATATAAGATAGAAATAAACAAAATCTCAAAACAAAATAAATCTCTGGTAATCTTTCTTCACTTTTATCTCTATAATATTAGAAGTCCCTTCATTTCTGGTTAGGCTTTTATGATTTCTGCTTTGTTGGGAGATATTTGATTACAATGTGTAAAATTATATTACTGTGATTGGTTTAATAAAAAACTAAATGGCCAACAGGTAGGCAGGAGGTACAGGTGGGACTTCTGGGCAGAGAGAGCTCTGGGAAGAGGAAAGGTGGGGTCACCAGCCAGGTGCGGAGGAAGCAGGATGGGGATCCAGAGTAAAGGTAACTGAGCCACACAAAGGAATGTAGATTTAAAAATGTGGGTTAATTTAAGTTATAAGAACTAGTTGGGAACAAGCCTAAGCCGAGGCTGAGCTTTCATAATTAAAAATGTCTCCATGTCATTATTGGTGAGCTGGTGACCCGAAGGAAAAGCCTGCTACACACGGCATCCAAAGTCTGGCCACATATGTCCACATACGGCCCAAGAAAGCTTAAAAAAAAAAAGTGTGGAACGTGGAGTCAAATGTGGCTTCCTGTGACTGTGGTCTCTTGGGTAGGCTTGGTGGTATACAGAGACACAGCTACTGACCACTGCCTGTGGGCTGGAGTCGGCTGCCAGCGCCGAACACCAGCGCCGTACACCAGCGCCGTACACCAGCACCATACACCAGCGCCTTACACCAGTGACATGCACCAAGCTGAGCTGCCCAGCAGCTGAGATGGCAGTTTAAGATTTGTCTCACGAGGTCAGAAAAGGCTGCAGGCGTTCGGCAAAGCCAGGTCCAGACACACAGCACCTCAAAAGGTGCAGTATGTTTAAAAATGTCCTTAGATGGGTATCAACAATCATAAAAATAGTTTAAAAATAATAAAGTCCTTAAAAAGAGAGTAAGTATGAATTTCACATAAGGATGAAAAATATTATAGCACAGGGAGTTTGGACCTTTAATAGTGCTTTGTTAATTTTGAATTTTTTAAATGCTAATGAACAGAAAATGGCAGCTGCTGAGAAACATTGGATTATGAAAAGCACTGCTAAATTAAACCAGCCTATATACTTTAGAGATGTCTTGGCTCCAGAATGGAAGTTGGGAAATATGTTGTTTAGAGGGAGAGGTTATGCCTTTGTATCTACAGGAAACAAAAAGCTACAGATTCCTTCAAAATTAGTAAAGATCAGATTTGACCGAGGGAGACTTCCTGAGGATCTTGGCTGCAGACATGAGAGAAGAAGCCAAGAAAGACTACAGGACAGGTATATATGTTTCAACTCTTGTTTAAGGTATTGTTCCTAATCACCTCATTTAATAATGTAATGTAAACTTTTAGTGCTTTAAAGCTTTTTAGGATAATAAAAAAGTCAGATTAATAGTTAACAGTTGATAGTTAGTAGTTAACTTATAATAATCAAACTTATAGTCATGTTAGGTATGTTTTCAAGGTCATGCAGGGATATTTAGATAGGGATCTTCAAACATTTCAAAGACCTACAGAATATGGTATTTAAGATGTTTTAGTAATATAAGGCCTTTCATGACAGTGAGACATGTCTGCTCCTGGCAGCACCAATTTACTTCCAAAAAAGATGATGGGCATTGAAGAACCTCCATATGGAGTTTGCTTTCTTTGTGGCAAAAGCTAGCCATCTGGGCAAGAAAGTGCCCTTTCCTCGACTGCTGTCCAAACTGGATACACAGGACACAAAAGAAAGTGACTACCAAACTCTGCCAAGACAAGGTAGGACAGCACAAAGAAGTACTTCAGACATTCTAGGCCTATAGACTGAAGATGGATGCTCCAATGTTACGGAGGAACCTTGGGTGAACGTCCAGGCAGCCCGATATTTCTGTCATTTCTGTAGTTTTGCAAGTTGCTTGCTCTGCACTTCCTGTTTACTCTGGTAATAGTACATCCTTCTTGGATAGCTGATGGAGTTGAAGACGAGATAGTTATAGTTACACTTTTCTTTGTTACCAAATTGAGAAAAATGCCCACAAAAAAGATATAAAGGGTACAAGGCTGAGAGACATAAAAGCTTAAATTGTTTATCTAAATAAATGTTTTGAGGTCTAAAAAAATAGTTTTGGGTTGATAATACAATTATGATGGAAAATGGTTTAGATATAAAACTTTGAACTCATCAAGATAAATAATAGGGTAATTTCTACAAATTTGCCAAATACAAATGGATTGGATATTGTAAATATAATTCTTACCTGACAATTGTTCTTTTTGTATGTATACTATATATTCTATATTAGAGTTAAAAACCCTTTGCATTTTATTTGGACAAAAAGGGGAAAATGTTGAGAAATATTTGATTACACTGTGTAAAGATATGTCACTGTGATTGGTTTAATAAAAAGCTAAATAGCTAGGCAGGAGGTCTAGGAATTTCTGGACAAAGAGAGCTCAGGAAAGAAGAAAGGCAGAGTCGCCAGCCAGACATGGAGGAAGCAGGATGGGCAGTAGAGAGTAAAGGTAACTGAGTCACGTAAAAGAACGTAGATTTAAAAATATGGGTTAATTTAAGTTATAAGAACAAATTAGGAACAAGCCTAAGTAAGCTAAGTCTGAGCTTTCATAATTAATAATAAGTCTCCGTGTCATTATTTGTGAGCTGGCGATCTAAAGAAAAGGCTTCCTATACTGTTTCTCTTACCACTTTGCCTGTATGACCCTGACAACTATCCAATATCACTTAGACTTTTAATCAGGAAGACTGCTCCACCCCCACAGTCCCTCTACACACATGGAGACCTGTTTTCATCCTTACAGTAGCACTGACCTGCAAGCATTTTAATTGGCTATCTGTCTTTTTCATTTGTCTGAAAATTTTCTTAGACAGAAAAGAGAAGCATTGTTGTATGATATTTTGTTTGTGTTCTGACAAATAAAGGTTGCCTGGGCTGAGCTAGCCACTAGTTAACCATAGAGGCCAGGCAGTGGTGGCACACACCTTTAATCCCAGCACTTGGGAGGAGGAAGCAGGAAGATCAAGAATTCAATACCACCTTGGGCTACATGAGATTGAACCAGTCTAAAAGAGAAACAGAGTAGGGTGGTACTGGCTAATACCTTTGATCCCAGCACTTGGGATCTCATGCCTTTATCCTAGCACTTGGGAGATGGAGACAGGAATATAAGGCAGGTGGAGACAGGATCTCAGCCCCCCATTCAGTCTGAGGATTTATAGAGACAGGGGCAAGGAGTTTCTAGTGGTTACTGCTCTGCTTCTCTGATCTTTCAGCTTTCGCCCTAATATCTGACTCCAGGTTTTTATTTAATAAGACTACTTAGGATTGTGCTTCAAAACATACTACTTGATTTATAGTATATTCGTAATAAATAATAAGAGAATGAATGTCAACTTTGTGTAACAAATGGTTTTGTATATATTTCCAGGCAAGTGCCAAAGAGTAACTATATTAAGGTTTTGCCCCCATAAACTCTGTCATAGTTCTTTAACTCTGCTTCCTAAACAACCATGGCTAGTTCTCACCATGGCTCTAAATATTTGTGTTACAAGTTTGAGTGAAAGGTGTAAGGGGGCAGCTTTGAATGAGGTGGCACTGTAGGAAAATATATTCCCCATTCTTATTTCCACTGAAGATGTATGTGAGGAGTTTGTGGATGGGTCTGTGGGTGAAGCTAAAACAGAAGGCATCCTTGAGAAGGCCACTGGGATTTCAGTTGTGCTCCTTGGAAATTCCCAGTGTTGGTAAGACTTTTTAGCTTGTTACTAATGTGCTGTTGCTTTGTCTCCTATTTTTTTTTTTTTAATTTTAGAGTATTAGTTTTGCTACTCTGCCATGCCCAAGTGAAATGACCTTTCACTTGCCCTGATCCTGTCTACATACATCTGACTCCTCAGGCTGCACATATAGGGAGCTTGAATTCTTTTTGGAGCAATGTATGAAATGTGAAGGTAAGAGCAGTTTGCCCTCCCCCACCCCAGTTCAAAACAACAACAACAAAAACGAACAACTGGGAATTGAAGAAGGGGTGTGATTCAGTGGTAGAGCATTTTCCTTGTGTGTGCAAAGCCCGGGGTTGTTCATCAGCACACACACACACACACACACACACACACACACACACACACACACACGAATGCACATACACACAAAGAAAAACTTATTTTTGAAATATATGTAAGATGCTTCAAAGGAAAATTTCATTCATACTTTTTTTTTTTTTTGAAACAGAGCCTCACTATGTAGCTCTGTTTATCCTGGAACTCACTGTGTAGACCAGGCTGGCCTTGAACTCAGAGATCCACCTGCCTCTGCCTCCCAAGTGCAGGGGTTAAAGGCTTGCACTACCATGCCCAGCTTATTCATACTTACGGTTGGAACTGGCAATATGTTTTTCATAGCAGTATGTTTCAAGTCCATGTTTCCCAAATTATGAAAAGTACATCTTTTGCTGAGGTAGGATTTGCTATGTATCCCAGGCTAGCCTTAAACTCTCAGCAGCCTTCCTATCAGCCTCCTGAGTGCTGGGACTACAGACAAGCATTGCTACCATGCCTGACTATGAAAATCTTTCTTTTTATTTTTATTTTATTACTACTACTACTACTACTACTACTACTACTACTACTATTTGGTTTTTTGAGACATGGTTTCCCTGTGTAGCTTTGCGCCTTTCCTGGAACTCACTCTGTAGCCCAGGCTGGTCTCGGACTCACAGAGATCATCCTGCTTCTGCCTCTGAGTGCTGAGATTAAAGACATGCACCCCCCCCCCCAGCATCGTTCTTTTTATTAAGATACAGTTCTGGGTTATGTTAGCTCTCAGACATCACATTGACATCTTCATAATACTCTTTATCTCTGAAATTTTTTTTAACAATAAAAATAAACGGAAGATCTTCTTGGGTACATTCCCATGCCTTCATCCTTAGTTAGAGAGCTCCAGAAATTTATAGGGATGATTACAAAAGTTTACTTCTTATTCCTTCTCACAGTTACCTGGCTATGAGCAATAAGTCTGGGTGTTTTGTGAAACTTTGTTGAAAATTTCTTGAAAGGAATTGAGCAAGCTGAGAGCAAGAAGTATGTGTCTTACACTTTTTCTTCATGGAAGGATTTTAGCAGTTATCTTTATTTACTTATATATCTTTTGGAGCTACCTTGGAGTATAAAGTTATTTGAGGATGGGTGGAAGTCATGTATAGGAGGATGGGGAAAATGATAGGAAGATTGTGAGTCCCTGGTGGCCATTGCACCATGATTTCAGCTCTAGACTATTCTCCTTTAGACAATGAAAACCACTGTATTTACTTATGGCAGACCAGGCCCTGACTTAAGATCATGCAAAGAAACATGTGCAATATGTATGCAATGGAGAATCTGTTTGGGTATTAGGTTATGATAAATTACATAACTTTCTTCTCTCTCTCATGTGAGATTAGCCTGACCTCCTGACCTATGGTGAGTGCAATCATGTGGCCTATGACTTAGACATGTCCACCTAAAAAAACCCTAGCAATGAATCTGGACTTTAAATCTCAGTGGTGCCTGAGAATACACTGATGTGCTAGGGGTGTGATACATCTTGACTCCGTGAGGAAAGAGTCCAGAAGTTCTAGGGTTGGTACCTTCCCAGGCCTCACCCTACATTGTCTCTTCATTTGGCTTATATTCATTTGTGTTCTTTATTTAAAAATATAATTATAAATGTAGCACAATCCTGATTTGTATGTGATTCTAACTAATTACTGAACCCAAGGAGTCATGCGATCCCCTGAACTAGTTGCTGGTTAGTCAGAAGGGCAGGGATCTGAGGTTCCCTGCCCCTGCTCCTGGCATCAGAAGTAAAGGCACTCTTCCTGGGGACGGTGCTGCCCTAAATCAATGGGTTCTACACTAATGTTGGGTAGTTTGTAGTGGATTGCACTTCAAGGTTGTATCTGAAGTGGCCACCTCCACCAAGACAGTCTCACTAATGGCTTTGAGGCCATGCAAATTCCCATTATAAGAAGGATAATATTTGCATAAGCAAAGTATGTCTGCTTCCAAATTACCATGTGGCCCCCTAAGTTCTCATGTTTCCCCTCTGTTTGTAATAAGCAATATAAGATTGCCCTTTACTGTAATGGAAGCATAAGTTGTAATAGTCAAGAGCCATGTCAGCCGGGCAGTGGTGGCGCATGCCTTTAATCCCAGCACTCGGGAGGCAGAGGCAGGTGGATCTTTGTGAGTTCGAGGCCAGCCTGGTCTACAGAGCGAGATCGAGGAAAGGCGCAAAGCTACACAGAGAAACCCTGTCTCAAAAAAACAAACAAACAAAAAAAAAAGCCGTGTGGAGATGAGCAGAGGGAAACCACTGATTGAGAGATAACAGGACTGAGTAATCACACAGGGTGTGTGAATTACTTCACTAGACCCTGATCATCTCGCATAGAAACTCTAAGCTTGTCATGCTGCAATCTTTGCAGATAAGGCAATTGTTTCCCTTTGCTCAAGCTGGGAGTGGTTTGAAGCCACATCTAGAAGTCATACACCCATAATCTTTGTGCATATGGATACAGAAAGCACTTCACATCCTCTGAGTAATTCCCTTTGGGGACTTATACACCAGAATTGAAAAAAAGAAAAAAAAAAGGCTACAATTTTATATTTCTTGTTCAAGGAAGCAGAGCCAGAAGGAAGCATTTCAGTCCATTTCCTCAGAGGCAAAGGCAGCGTAGTAGAAGAAAACAGCATGCTGTTGAGCCTGTTTGAAAGGTTTCACTTGCTCTGGTAGCCATCAGTGGAGGCTTGAGTTATCCAAGCGCAGAGAGTAATTGGATATGTGCCCAGCTGGTGGAGGCAACACACAACTGTCAAACTTGAAGAGATAAGGCCAGAGAGCGCTCCAGGCAGAAGGTGTGCAACACTCTTGCTGCAAGCCCACAGCAAGCAGCTGTTTACACACCAAGGCACTCAGGACTGGTGTGTGTGTGTGTGTGTGTGTGTGTGTGTGTGTGTGTGTGTGTGTGTGTGGTGGGGACTGAACCCAGGGTCCTGCGCTTGGTAGGTAAGCACTCTACCAAACTATGACTCTCAGTCCATTCCAGTAAGGGCTTTCGAAAACTTTACCCAGAACAGTCTCCTCCAATCTAAAATACTATTTTTCTTCTTTCTATTTCTTTTAAAACAGGGTCTCATGTAGCCCAGGCTGGCCTCAAACCTCGAGCTCCTGATCCTTCTACTTCCACTTCCCAAATTCTAGAGTTATAGGCATACACCACTACACGGGGCTTAAAATATTATTTTTCTTTAGGACAAAAACTGGATTGTAAATAAGTGTTCATTTGACACTCCTGCACCCCGCCCCCCACATCACCCTCTTTTGCAACCTGATCTTATCCCTCCTCCCGAGAGCTGCAGTTCCCTAAGGTTCTCTCAGTCTGTGCTCACACTACCTGGGAGTTGCTAGGAAGCCGTTACACACTCAGGTGATACCAGCAATGTTAGTAAAGACGCAAATGGAGTATAGGGGAGGCTCGAAAAAAGGAGCTGAAAGGGCAAGTGAGCACCGGAACCCGAGGGGAGAAAACACTGTGCACAGAGTCTCCTGATGATCACGTGCAGAAAAGACTTGGCTTGTGGTGTCCCCATGCAGGAGGTCAGAATAGGACACTTTTTTCTTCCCTTCCCACAACATCCTCTGGTGACACCCCGGCCCTCAAGGAGAGCTCCCAGCTCAGAGGAGGAGGACATCTGTTGCTTTCCTACATAAAGACTGGTTCTTCTGACACCGAGCAGGCAGAAGCACGTTTGGAAGGGTCTTTCTGGAGAGAAGTAGCACAGGAGCCGCTAATATATTTTTCTCATGCTGGGCTAATCATTTAGAGCACCTTCGTTTCCAACGGTCACATAATCCTCTGGGCTGGCCCAGGGGTCAGCCGATGACCTACTTTAAATCAAGGGCTAGCTGGTGAGCAGCTTCGTGAGCACCTCCATGAACCTTCGGGGTTCACTGATGCAGCACCACACGCACCCAGCCATCCCGGTCTGCACACGATTTGTTCCCAGAAGACCTTGGACACCAAACCCAACCAATGCCCGAGACTGAGGATAAAATGCTACAAATTTGTATAATAGCCAGGCATATGCCTGTAGACTTTAAATTGTTCCTAAATTTCTATGAAATCTAATACAATCCAAATGACATGCAAACAGTAGTCTCCGTGTTGTAAGGCTTCAGGAATAAAGATAAGAGTCCCGTTCAGAGGGCCTAAGGGTCTGTGGAATGCCCGAAGCTACAGCTGATTGTATCTACACATGACCTCATTCTTCTTACGGTTTCAGTGTGGTGTCTGGCACGCCGTGAGCTTAAGCTTTGATCTTCAGAACTTCTTGGAATTTTTTTCTGAGGGGTGTGAGTGCAGGGGTGAGGGGGGGAGGTTGTAGGTGGAGGTCAGACATTGGCATTGGTGTCCTCCTTAATCTTTGAGAATGAGTGTGGAGCTCACCGATTTGGCTGGGCTGGCAGGCCAGTGAACCCCAGGACCCGCCTGTTGTTGCAGAGTATTTGTTTAACTATGTAAAGATGTGTTGAATTTGCATTTGTTTAACTATGTAAAGATGTGCTGCTGGGGGCTGGAGAGATGGCTCAGAGGTTAAGAGCACTGGCTGCTCTTCCAGAGGACCTGAGTTCAATTCCCAGAAATCACATGGTGGCTCACAACCATCCAATACGAAATCTGGTGCCCTCTTCTGACCTGCAGGCATACAGACAGAACACTGTATACATAATAAATAAATCTTTAGCCAGGCGGTGGTGGCACACGCCTTTAATCCCAGCACTCGGGAG
Organism: Peromyscus maniculatus bairdii; assembly: GCF_049852395.1. Classification (NCBI taxonomy): domain Eukaryota; kingdom Metazoa; phylum Chordata; class Mammalia; order Rodentia; family Cricetidae; genus Peromyscus; species Peromyscus maniculatus. Next base: position 96,592,769 of record NC_134861.1, read on the forward strand.
GCAGAGCCAGGCGGATCTCTGTGAGTTCGAGGCCAGCCTGGACTACCAAGTGAGTTCCAGGAAAGGCGCAAAGCTACACAGAGAAACCCTGTCTCGAAAAACCAAAAAAAAAAAAAAAAAAAAATGTGCTGCTGTTTCACCTTGCCTACCTAAGGCACCTGATTGGTCTAATAAAAAGCTGAACAGTCAATATCGAGGGAGGAGGTATAGGTGAAATTTCCAGGCAAGGAGAGTAAGTAGGAGGAGGAATTTAGGCTCAGGGAAGAAAGAAAAGGAGACACCAGGGGCCGACCAGCCAGATGCAGAGGAAGCAGGAAAGTAGGACATACAGGCTAAATTAAGTTAAAAGAGCTAGTGAGACAAGCCTAAGCTAAGGCCAAGCATTCATTATTAATAATAAGTCTCCATGTCTTTATTTTGGAGCTAGTTGGTGGCCCAAAGAACATTCCAACTACATCCTGTCTCTGCCTCCCCAGCTCTGAGACTACAGGTGTATGTGGCTGCACCCAGCCTTTTAAGGTGTGGGTGCTGGAGATGGAACTGAGGCCCTCATACTTGGGTGTCAGACACTTTACCGACTAAGCCATCTCCCCATCCCATTTTTTGAACTGTTTTAATATGCAGTTGAATCTGGACTTGGGATCCTCAATTACAGACTACATTCTTTATTGCCACTTAAATGTATGTGTGTATGCACACTAGCGGGAATTCATCTCATTCTGAGCTGTCCTGATTGTAACCACAAAGGACCAGGACTATGGGGAGCAGGTAACCAGTGGCAAGCTACAGGGTGGGGTGGGGGGAGCACAACTAAGAATTGTTGTTCTTTAATGTTAAACCCTTAATTAAAATCCTATCTTGATCTTGTGGCTGCTACCACACAGCTTGCAGCCCCAGTCCAAAGGTGGCAATTGTCTCCTTATGCCCACCCTCCTACTAAAAGAGGTGTGGGGTATCACGCCTCCTGTCTATAGCTGGTGTCAACAATGTCTGCTTGCCTGCCGCAATTACTTTATAAAACACTTGATTTTGAGGTCATCACAGTTTTCCAACTGCCACCCACCTCGCCCCTGGGCTGTTGGGGCCTGTTACAGGAGCAGCCTTTTTTTCTCCTGGTCAGCATCTTCAATGACTCAATAAACCCATTATCTAAGAGATCGCTTGTTCTCTAGAATTTCAGCTGGACAAAGTAGTCCATTTATGTTTAAGAGTTAAGAGTTAAGCATATTTCCTACCTCCACACGCTAACTTGGGTCACACCAGTTAAACTCAGTTGTAACGGTCTTAATTCCCACTTCTGCTCCTTTTGTCCCCACCCCCCTACCTGTTCTGAATAGACTCTTATAATAACGTGGGGGGAATCATTTTAAATTGGCACTAGAGAGAACAAGTGGGTGTATGTAGTCCTACAAGCATTCCCGAAACTTGGGGGCGCGGTAGAGGACACCAGTAAAAATTAGGAGCAATGAAGGGCGAAGGTCGAGGGAAAGAGAGCGGGAGATCCCACCTGGATCAAGAACAGAGAGGGAGAACAAGGAATAGGAGACCATGGTAAATGAAGACCACATGAGAAAAGGAAGAAACAAAGAGCTAAAGAGGCCCACAGAAATCCACAAAGATACCCCCACAAAAGACTGCTGGCAATGGCCGAGAGACAGCCGGAACTGACCCACTCTGGTGATGGGATGGCCAAACACCCTAATAGTTGTGCCAGAAACCCCATCCAAGGACTGAGGAATCTGGATGCAGACATCCATGGCTGGGCCCCGGGTGGAGTGCTGGGAGTCTAATTAGCGAGAAAGAGGAGGGTTTATATGATCGAGAATTGTTGAAACCAAGGTTGGATAAAGCACAGGGAAAAATAGCCAAACGAATGGAAACACATGAACTATGAGCCAAAGGCTGAGGGGCCCCCAGCTGGATCAGGTCCTCTGAATAGGTGAGACAGTCGATTGGCTTGATCTGTTTGGGAGGCAACTAGGCAGTGGCACCAGGTCCTGGGCTCAGTGCATGAGTTAGCTGTTTCAAACCTGGGGCTTATGCAGGGACGCTTGGCTCAATCTGGGAGGAGGGGACTGGACCTGCCTGGACTGAGTCTATCAGGTCGATCTCAGTCCTTGGGGGAGACCTTGATCTGGAGGAGGTGGGAATGGGAAATGGGCTGGGGGGAACAGGAGGGGGGCAGGAAGGGGGAGAACAAGAGAATCTGTGCCTGTTATGTGGAACTGAATGGTATTGTAAAATAAAATAAAATTAAAAAAAAAAACCCAAAAAATTAAACTCCCATCAGGCCTTGCAACTCCACCTAAGGCTTCTTCCATCTACAGACTGGCCTAACAGCAAGGGAGGCAAGGAATGCTGGGACATTTCTCTGCTCTCCTCTGCCCAAAGACACTTTCAACCAGTGGGCGGATGAAGGGAGCTGATGACTTAGAGTCACTGTCCTCTCACTTCCTGTCCGGGGAGGTGACTCCAAGGTACTTTCTAGGCTCTTTCCCAGAGTTTATAAGGGTCCTGAACACGGTGTCCTGAGCAGACTCTGAGTGACCGAGCAATCACTCCTGATGCTCAGTTCCTTTCCCCTCTCCTTCCTCCACCAGGGCGTCTCAACTGGAAACATGGGAAAGAAAATGAGGTAGTGTATGTTTGTGTGCTTGTATGTTTGTGTGTGTTGGTCCAGTTTCTCTAAAGGAAGAGAACAGATGGGAGAGGGAGAGGAGAGACAGGGAGAGGAGGACAGATGGGCTGTAATAGAGCGGCTTACAGGCTCTGGTCCGAGCAGCCCAGCAGTGACAGTGGTCCTCCTGACAGGAAGGATAAGGACCTACTATTGTCCAGCCTATGAGGCTGGGTGTCTCAGCAGTCCCAGTCCGGTGCTGAGGTCCTAGAGAGCCGCCCATTTCAACCCACGTTGGAATCCTGTACAAGTGAGCTCTGACCCCAGCGAAGGAACGCCTCAGGAGTAGGTAGATGGACTTGCCAGCCAGAGTGAGGGCAAGCAGGCAAAGAGCAAGCTCCCTTCTGCCTTGTCCCCTTGTAAAGGCTGCCACCAGGCGGCGTGGCCCAGATTCAGGGTGGGTCTTCCCACCTCAGATGATCCGGTTAAGAAAACCTCTCACAGGTGTGCCCAGTTGCTTGGATTTTAGTTGATTTCCGATGGTTGGCAACCAAGATTAGCCATCACATTGTGTATGTTCTAAAATGCCGGGTGGTGGTTATCTGAAGGAGAATTCTGGCATGTCTAATGTGGCTGTGTGACAGCAATCGGTTCCTCACGTCACGGTGATGAATTTCATCATGACATTTTCATGCATGGACATTGTACTTTATTCTCTCCCCAGCCATCGCCCCCCTCTCCTCCCCTCCCTGACTCCCCTCCCTGACTCTCCTCCCTCCCTCCCTCCATATTCTCTCCCCTTATGCTCTCCTGTCACATGGACATGAATTCCATCACCCTCCCCACTTAAGATCTCTTCGTCCCTTCTTGTGGTCCCCTTTCTATACTTATGGCCTGAAAACACACACACGCACACACACAAATTTAAATTCTGCATAAGAAAGAAACCATAGGGTTCACCTTTATTTATTTGTTTGAGTTAGAGTCTTACTATGTAGCTCTGGCTGTCCTGGAACTCACTTTGTGGACCAGGCTGGCCTCGAACTCACAGAGAGATCTGCCTGCCTCTGCCTCCCCAGTGCTGGGATTAAAGTCATGTACCATTATACCTTGCTTAATCTGGTTTATTCTGCATAGCATGATGTCCATTTATTTCCCTAAAAATGACATGTAAAACCAGGGAAGAAGTTCCTATCCCAATTCTGTCTTGATTTCTCCATGTCCTGCAGCCAGAGCGCTTGGTGTCTTTAGCAATATGATTTCATCATCTAGTTCTGGCAAGCAGCCACATTGTGGGGTAGCCCATTAAAAGGTATCTTTTAACAGTCTTGCTTTCTAATGGTGTCTTTTGAATGGACAGTAAAGAAACTGATCAATCTTTACTCAGTAAGCTGAGCTTTTTGTATCTTCTTTAAGAGATTATAGTAGGCGTGGCGGTGGGCGTGGCAGTGGGCGTGGCAGTGCACACCTTTAAGGCCGGCACTTGGGAGGCAGAGGCAGGCAGTTCAAGACCACTTTGGTCTACATAGTACATGTTTCGGACCAACCAGGGCTGCGTGGTGAGACCCTCTCTCAAAAGGAAAGAAAAGAAACCTAGCCTATCACGGTGGTATGTGCTTGTAATCAACTACTTAGTTGGATAATCTGAACTCAGCAGGCTGAGATCAACTTGGGCACCACCGTGAGCCGGCCCTTTTGTCTCAATCAACGGAGGAGGAGCAGGAGACAGCAGAATCCTGTCTGTGGGGCACGCAGATACTTTCTTTCCAAGTGTTTACTTTGACATATTACGTTGAAGCCTGTGGCTTTTCTAAAATAGATTTTAATATATAACATTTTATTGCATTATCATCTATGCCCTCATTTTAGATAACCCACTGGAGAAAGTCAGCATTTTTCAACCTCCTTTTGTGGTGCCAGGGGATCTGAACTGCGCATGCTAGGGCAGGGTACTCCACTACTAAACCACATTCCCATCCCTTCTTGTTTTAGTTATTATTTTAAGGTGTATTTATTTAATGTGTGTGCCTGAGTGTATGTCTGCATATCACATGCATACAGTACCCCAAGAGGCCAGAAGAGGGCATCAGACCTGCGGAATTAGACGTAGGTGCGGGTAACTCAACCCAAGCTTCTGCAAGGGCGGCAAGGACTTTTACCTGGTGAGCTATCTCTCCAGCCCCAATTTATTGTTTTGAACTTTAATTTTAAAATGACATTTATCTGCCTGGCAAGAGGTGGTGTGCATGCATGACACCATCTGTGTGCAGTCAGAGACAACCTGTGGGAGGCAGTTCTCTCCTCCCACCCTGTGGATTCCGGGGCTAGAACTCAGGTCCTCAGTCTTGCTGGAAAGTGCCTTTACCCTCTGAGCCATCTTGTTGACCCTTGTTTATTTATTCTTTTAAACGAACATGTAAACTATTATTTCATGATAACTGCTTCTTTTAGAAGGTCTCCAAGACGTCTTCATCATTGTTTAGATGTCTCATAAGCTACAAAAACCCAGGCAAGCCAACTGTTTGCCACAGCCAGCACTCCATCTCCGTTGTGAGGGTCTACAGGTTAGATGTAGGAACACTGTGATGTACTTAAACTGCCAGATGAAGGTATAAAAATACCCTGGGCTACCATTTGAGATGAATTGGATAAACTATATTTGGGAGAGTCATCATTATCGATAGATTATTACCCAGTGAGGGCTCTATGGCAACTCAAACATGAAGATTACTCTGTGTGGCTGGGATACGGCGAGGGGAGGGAGGGAGAAAGAAAGTGTAGGTGGAGAAGAGGAAGAGGAAGAGCGGAGAGACAGTGTTTCTTAGTGTGCGTTTCAATATGACCTACTTCCACATGGAGAGATGCCGTTAAGTGCACCGCTACTCAAGCTGCTCAGAGCCTACCAGGTCCTCGGGGGAAACAGGACCAGACAATTAACTGGCCCAAGAAGAACTGGGCCAAAACTTGCCTTTGGAATTAGGTAGCGGAGAAGGAATCCAGGGCACCACCGGAATAACTGTAAAACGCTTGGAGCGCCCTCTGCTGGAGCACGTTGGTAAGGGAGCAGGGCTGAAGGAAGCCAGCCCCACACTGGCTCAGAAGGCGGGTTTAAAAACAGCGGTGGGCTTTCTGAAGGTCTTAGGTCATTCCTGTCGTTTTCCCTCTAGCTTTGGGAGTATTTGACTCGTAGCAGGAAAAGACACGCTCTTGATTTCCGAATAGGCACGTGTACAGCAGCAGCTTTGATGAGCGCTGAGAATAGAACCCATGGACTTGTGCCTGCCTGTTGGGTAAATGCTACCACTGAGCAACATCGCCAGTCCTGTTTTGAAAATCAGGCTGGCCTCACATTGGTGAGCTCAGGCTGTCCTGCCTTAGCTTCCTCGGCCGTGGCTCACACCACTATACCTGGTCTAGGTTTATTTTCACCGTGGTGTGTTCTGTTCTCTCAGCCCGGCACTCTGAATTTCTGGCAGTCCCCCAGAGTGCTGCACATCTGCCTTCAAGAACACACTACTTTCCTGTCCAATACGGTTCTTTCTCTTTGTGTTTCCCTCTTCTGCTGCTGTAGTTTGGAGACTTTGGCTCTTAAACGTCCCTCAGATGCCCATGTGGTAAAGACTTGGTGCCTGCTGCGGCCGTATTGGGACGTGGTGGCGCTGTTAAGCATCAAGTCCTAATGGGACATTTTCCTTCACCTGTGATATGACCGACTGTAAAGGGGACGATAGGGCCCTGATCTTGTCTTTGTCCTCTTTTCTGACCACCCAGTGAACAGTCAGCGCCACAACAGACTCACACACCATGATGCCTCTCTGCTCCGGAGAGACCTCAGGGCTCTATCATCTAAACACAAGAAGGCATTCAGACGTAGGTTTTATTTTGTTTGTACTGGTGAGGCTTCAACTCAGGGCTTCCCACGTGCTAGATGATTGCTCTGTACCCCCATCCCTCAGAAGTAATTTTAAATGCAAAAAATGAATGCTGGGGTGCAGCCAGTAGTAGCGGGCTTTCTTAGCTTGCACGAAGCCTGGTGTAAGTCCCCTCATTGGTCAGCTGGCCTGGAGTATGCAGTGCAGCAATGGACCAGACAGAGCCTGCCTTAAACAAGGTAAGGACGGACCCTTGGTGCCCTCTGACTTCCACGTGTGTGCCCTCACACACAAACACATTTGCACACATCACACATAACCACATACACATGCATACACAGAAGGATAAATAAGAATATGTACATAAATATTTATAAAAACATTATTCATAATAACTGCAAAGTGGGAAAACTAAAATGTTCGTCAACTGATGAACAAATAAAGAAAATGTGGTCAATTAATTTGTTCCCTGAGTCTGATTGTTTAGCTGTTGTCCTGTCTCACACTGGTGGGAAGCCACTGTGCATTCAAGAGGGGTGGGCTTGCAATGTGATCTTTCTCCAGGCTGCTGACCTGCAGTGTGACACCCTCTGACTTTGCTGGAGACTGGAAGCTCCCAGTCAGTCATTCCATCACTGGGGGTGATAATTGACATTCTACGGTATATCATGATATACCATTTAGCTAAGCTATACTTGGTTGGTTAGGCATGTCCAATATACTTTTGACTTATAATACTTGCCACTTACGATGGGGCTTTATTGAGAAATGACCTCATCCTAGGATGAGGACTATCAGTAGGCAGGCAGGCAGGTATACAGATGCTGTGGGATGGTCTGTATGTCAAATTACTCTAATTGATCAATAAATAAAACACTGATTGGCCAGTGGCCAGGCAGGAAGTATAGGCGGGACTAACAGAGAGGAGAAAGGAGGGAACAGGAAGACAGAGGGAGTCACTGCCAGCCGTTACCATGACAAGCCACATGTGAAGATGCCCGTAAGCCACAAGCCACGTGGCAAGGTATAGATTTATGGAAATGGATTAATTTAAGCTATAAGAACAGTTAGCAAGAAGCCTGCCACGGCCATACAGTTTGTAAGCAATATAAGTCTCTGTGTTTACTTGCTTGGGTCTGAGCGGCTGTGGGACTGGCGGGTGAGAGAGATTTGTCCTGACTGTGGGCAAGGCAGGAAAACTCTAGCTACATACAGACAGAACACACACACACACACACACACACACACACACACACACACACACACACACACACACTACAGTTCTGATAGTCGCTGTAGTGTATATGAATTTTGAAAACATTATGTGTATTAGTTAGGTTTTCTATTGCTGTGAAGATAAACCATGACCATGGCAACTCTTGTGAAGAAAACATTTAATTGGGGTGGCACTCTTACAGTTCAGAGGTTCAGTCCATGATCATCATGAAGGGAGCATGGCACCATGCAGGCAGACATGGTGCTGGAGAAGTAGCTGCGAGTCCTACATCTTGCACAGGCAACAGGAAGTCAACTGAGACACTGAGTGGTATCCTACGCATAGGAAACCTCAAAGCCTGCCCCCACAATGACACACTTCCTCCAACAAGGTCATACTCACCTCCTAATAGTGATACTCCCTATGAGATTATGGAGGCCAATTACATTCAAACTACCACATAATGCTTAGTGGAAGAAGTCAGAAACAAAATCCCCAACATTCCACTATTCCAATTAAGTTGCTGTGATGTCCAGAACAGGTAGACCCAAGGGAAACTGAGTGAAGACCAGCTGTTTGTCGCCAAGAACAAAAGAGAACACCTGGGAGCAGCCGCCGATGTGGGCAAGGCTTTTTTGTTTTTCACGGTGCGACACCATTGTGGGATAAAATAGTGGTTAATAGTTGTACAACTCTGTAAATATTCCCTGCTACGGTTTGATTTTAAATGCCACGTTCATGCATCATTGGCTTAGTTGCCAATGGGGGGCTTTTGGAAGTGATTGGGTCCTAGAGGCTCTGACCTAGTAAATGACTTGATCCCTGGATGGAGTTTTACTATGTTGGTGTCATAGTCATACTATGATGGTATTATAAGTAAGTAGAAGGTGGGGCCCAGTTGAAGGGTGTAGGTCACTGGGGCATGCCCTGGAGAGCTGTGTCTTGTTCCCTATCCCCCCCCCCCCCCGCTTCCTGGCTGCCATGAAGTAGCAACTTCTGCCACACATGCCTGATGCCAAAAAGCATGTCATATTTTCAGTCATCTATCCCTTGGGACAAGCCCAGGACATAGCTGTAGTCCTAGCCTTAGTGTTTAGAGGTTGAACTCTGAGAGGCTAAATATTTTATTCAATGTTGCAAAAATAAGAAGTGGGCAGAGTTGGCATTAATGCCCAAGGGTCTGCCAGGGAAGCCCATTCATTCAATCACTGTAGGATTTCGCTTGTCATCATGATTGCAAGGAAGGCCAGTAGGAAGGTAAATAGAAAGTAACCTTTCTGGAAGGATTCAGGAGAACGGAAGTTATTGTCCCCAAAATGCCCCTCTTTTAAAACAGAGCAAACCAATTTATTACTAACTACCTCTGTTTAGGAACGGTCCCTTGCTTACATTTATTAAACTCCAAATCTTCCATATTATTTTCCTTGGAAAAGTGTGTCTTATTAAATCTCTGGGCCCTATTTTCAGTGCTCAATAGAATCAGAGATTTTCACTTTATTTTGACGAGGAAGTTGGAAAAAACAGGATGGGGAACTTGGCTCCCCGAGTTCCTTTTCACGCTGCCAACCCAAGCAGGCCCAGTGAAGCCTGTGCTGTTCACAGTGGGATTCAGTTCACACTGCCTGCCAGCCAGGCCAGGGTCTACTTTGTCTCCGCCCAGAGGGGGGCACTTCAGAGCAGGCGCTTTGGCCACACCGAAATCAGTCTGCCAGAAGCTTGCTCTCTCCCTGAAAGGAAGGCTATTTGTTCATCCGGCAGAGGCCTGCTTGGCAGCGAGGGTGAACTTCCACTGCGGTGATGGATCGGCTTGAGCCTGGAAAACGTTGTCTTGAAGTCTTGTCTGAGCAACGCAAGGTCAAGGCCAGTGGTGAATGTGCTGGGTGCAACAATGGCTGCCAGTTTCCACTCTTGCCACCCAGTGGAATCACAGTGAGGCTAGGGGAAAAAAAATCAAGATCATAATGGTTTACCTTCCACCCTTCAAAGTCAGGGCTCCTACAACGGCCCACAAAGCACGCCCCTACACACACCAGTATCTCACACCTAACTAACTGTGTGTCCTTGTACTCTCTTTAGCTATGAATGGCAAAGAAATATGAGGTGGAGACAAGAGTACCTTTAAAGAAACTCAAGCCGGGCAGTGGTGGCCCAGGCCTTTAATCCCAGCAGAGGGAGGCAGAAGCCGGCAGATCTCTGTGAGTTCAAGGCCAGCCTTGGGTTTATAGGGCAAAGACAATTAAGTCTCTAGGCATAATGAGGAGTCATACCATGCTAATGGTAGGTTATGATGATTCATCTAATTTAGTCATAATATTTCTTCTAACGCTAACATCCATATCATTCCACAGACAAAAATTATAGAATTAAACATTTGGGAGTTCACTGGGTATACCTGTGTACACACCATACTCACAGACACAAAACACAAGTAAAGGTAATAAATAAATGTTTAAAAATTGGAAAATACATAAGCAGACTGCTTTATACATGAAGTTGTGGTGGTTTGAGCGAGAATGTCCCCCATGGGCTGAGATGTTTGGACACTTGGTCCCAGTTGTGGGACTGTGTGAGGGGGGTTATGAGGTGTGGCCTTGTTGGAGGAACTGTGTCAGTGGAGGTGGGCGTTGAGAGCTTAGAAGACTCCTGCGGTTCAGGCTCTCTCTGCTTTCTACTTGTCGTTTGGGATGTGAGCTCTCAGCCCGCCCTCCCGCTGCCATGCCCACCTCGTGCCATACTTCCTTTCCATGACAGAGATGGGCTCTCATCCCTCTGGAACCATCTGCCCAAACAAACCATACTTTCTGTAAGTTGCCTTGGTCATGGTATTTTATCACAGCTATAGAAAGCAAATTAAGACAGAAATGAAATATATTCTAAGACATTTTACACTGGTAACTAATGAAAATAAATATGTGACAAAGTATATAGTGCCCCTGGAACTATAACTCTGCTACAAAAAGTTTTTTGTGTTAAATAAACAAGTGTAGCTGGGTGTGGTGGTAAGTTGTCCATGCTCCTGTAAATAACACCTTACTTTTGCTCTTATAGGCGCCCCAAATAAATGTGTTGGGTCTCTCTCTCACATACGTGCACACATATGCACACACACACACACACACACACACACACACACACACACACACGGCATGAGAGGAGAAAGGGTATTCAGCTGGGAAGAGGAAGAGGACCAGTGAGAGAGGGAGGGGGTCAGAGGAGGATAATGAGAGGGATATATGATCAAAATACATCATCTATGCTAGTAAATATCACAATGAAGCCTATTGTTGTGCATAATTAATGCATGCTAATAAAAAGAAAAACCCAATCTCCCCACTTGTGCTGCCCACCTCTCACCCTATATTCTTGTTTTTGTTTTTCGAGACAGGGTTTCTCTGTGTAGTTTTGGTGCCTGTCCTGGATCTCGCTCTGTAGCCCAGGCTGGCCTCAAACTCAGAGATCTGCCTGGCTCTGCCTCCCGAGTGCTGGGATTAAGGGCGTGCGCCACCACCGCCCAGCTCACCCTATGTTCTTTAGCACCTTCAAACACAATGCATAATCTTTGGTTATTGTTGTCTTTTCCTTTGTAGAATGCAAATTCTATAAAGAGAAGATCTTTATTTTGGTCTCTGAGTTTTCCAGAATCTAGGTAGGACACTGTGGGGCATACAGTAGGCACTGGGTAGGTATTTGCTGGGTGCTGAATGAACACAAAGGAAGGACCTTCCCTTTCTGCTGTATGCTTACTCTTCATTGCTGGAGGGTTTTCTTAGGTTTTGTGTTCCATTTAAAATGATGTGCAACCAGTATGGAATCTGTACCTGGGTTTGAGAAGGCATTCTGACCCCAGGACAGAGGGTGCAGTGTCATTGGCTGTGAGAACCCTTGTTTCATTTTGCAGAAAAGCAAAGATGTGCCCAATCTCAGTAGCAGCCACAAAGACCCTTGCTAGAGCCTGGTGTGGCTGTGTGCCTGCTACCCTGGCTCAAGGTAGGTGGAGGAAGGAGGACTGAGGACTTGAGCTACATGAACAGACTATGTGAAAAAAACAAACAAAAACAAAAACTTTGTGAGAGGCCAAACATACCCAGTCATGGTAATATGGAATCTGTATTTTCACAATGTAAAGGAAAAATCCTTTAAACTCTAAATTTGTTTATCCCGTATGAAGTTCACTGACTTAGGTTTTCTTCCTTTAATTTTAGATTCCTCTAGCCCAAGTTCAAATGAGAATTTCTGAAGTATTCTAAAGTTATTTATTATTCTTTACAGTTCTCATGGACAAATAGTGTAAGTTTCCCCAAAGAACCCTGACTTCACGTTCTTACGCTGCTTGTCATCTTTTAAGATGCTCAGAATGTTCCAGAATTTCAGGCGGGGCGGGGCGGGGCGGGGCAGGGCAGGGCAGCACACAGTGAGCACTGGGAAGATACATGCCTACAGGTGGCTTTTTCTCTCTTCTTATGAAGCCACCTGGCCCCAACTGTTGTAGAACAGAATAATTGTTTCACCATGTAAAAGACATGTTGCTTTTGTTTCTGCTGCATTTGTTTAACTATTTAAAGATGTGTTGCTGTTTTGCCTTGTCTGCCTAAGGGGCCTGATTGGTCTAATAAAAAGCTGAACAGCCAATAGCTAGGCAAAAGAGGAATACGTGGGGCTGGTGGGTAGAGAGAAAAGGGGAGCCTGACAGCCCGCCAGTGGCCAGCCAGCCAGACACAGAAGAAGCAGGAAAGCAGATGGACAGAACATAGATAGCACATAGATAAATAGAAATGGGTTAATTTAAGTTAAAAAAAAAAAAAGCTATCTAGAAATACGCCTAAGCTAAGGCTGAGCATTCATAATTAATAATGTCTCCATGTCATGGTTTGGGAGCTGGAGGTCCAATAAAGTCTGCTGTTCCTAACCACAGGCCTCCACCCTCACTACCAGTCACTTCCCAGAGGCCCAGTCTCTAAGCACCGTACCTGGATGAAATTTCTACCCTCTTCATATAAATGCCACATGACTTTGGAGATCAAATTCATGCATGAGTTCAGAGGAACAAATCATATGCAAATCATAACAATTTTTATTGCTCTGAGAAGGGGCAAAAACATACATTAGGGATTTTTAAAGTTACAATTTACTGTTTTCTTCTTCTTCTTCTTCATCATCATCATCATTGAGACAGAATTTCACTATGTAGTGCCGGCTGTCCTGGAACTCACTATGTAGACCAGGCTGGCCTCATACTCACAGGAACCGACCTTCCTCCATCTCCCAGGTGCTAGGATCAAAGTGTCCACCGCACCTGGCCCTGTTTCTAACACCTTAAAGAGAGTAGCCTTTGAAGTTAGACTTCTAATATCCCAGCATCTTCTTGGACAGACTCTCTGAGTTTTCTTTTCTGGAAAACTAGGAATTATAAAAGCTAATATTTGAAGTTGTAAGTAAGGGAAACATTGTTTCCTACAGTGTCAACCACACAGCATGCTTATTATATTGCGTCTCTCATTGTTTATCTAGAAGCACGATAAAATGTGTCTTATATATGTACAATGGAATATTACTGAACTATAAATAAGGAAGAAAAATCTGTCATCTGCAGAAATGTAAATGGAATTGGAGGATGTTACATCAAGTAATATAAGCCAGGCCCAGGAAGGTGAATACCATGTTTTGCTCATTGTAGAGCCAAAAAAAAAAATTAATTATACAAAAGTAGAGAGTAAAGCAGGTTATTAGAAAGGTGGCATGGAGAAAAGATCAAGATAGTTTTAATATTTAAGTGCACAGTAGGCTGGCAAGAGTCTAAGAACAACCAATTACACATTTCAAATAACTAAAGAAGAGTTTGAAGACTTTCAACATGAATAAATGATAATTGATGGGCTGGAAATGCTACCTACCCCAATTTGATAATTATACATGTGTGCAGGTATCACATTAGAACACCATAGCCTCAGAAGAAGCACAGATAGAATGTATCCATTTAAAAATTAAAAAAGAAATTCAAAAAGCTTTACATGTAAAGCAAAAAGTTATGCATCTGGTGAGTTACAACAAAAAAAACTAATGCTTGCTGTTCCCAGTCATTCAGTTTTCCTCTCTCTCTCTCTCTCTCTCTCTCTCTCTCTCTCTCTCTCTCTCTCTCTCTCTCACTTTTATATTTTTAACTTCTCATATCTTTGAACTTTTTCTGAAAGACCAAACTATAAAGCACATAGGAAACCTTTTTAAAAATGTTGTTTACAGAGGCTTGAGAGATGGATTAGTGGTCAAGAGTGCTTGTTGCTCTTGCAGAAGACCTGAGTTCAGGCCCCAGCACCCACATCTGGCAGCTATCTACTGCCTGCAACTCCAGTTCACGGAGATCTGATGCCCTCTTCTGGCCTCTGCTGGTACCTGCAATTACTTGCTCCCTCCTCCCCATGAATAAAATCTTTTAAAAAATGTTTCTTATTAAACCTAAACCAGCAAAAGATGTCTGACCTCTGGGTTTAGACATCAAGATGTAACACTGAAGGACTGTTGATGGAGTTCAGTTCATGGAGTACTTGCCCAAAGCCCTGGGCTCAGTCTTCAGCACTATATGAACCGGTCATGGTTGGTGCACACTTGTAATCCCAGCACTCAGCAGGCAGAGGCAGGAGGAACAGAAAGAAGGTCGGGTCATCCTTGACTACACAGAGAGTCAAGGGAGAGACTTCAATACATGAAACACACCTCCCCCGACACCCACCCATAAAAAAAAAATCTAACACTGAGCTAGGCATGGTATATATCAATCTGGGCAACAGTGACGCCTGACTTAAAACCAACACAAATAACTAACACAGACTCTCTACCATTACAACACCGGTAACAGACCTGTGAGTCCAGGGTGTTTTGTTTTGCTCTGGAGTGCCAGAGCGCCAATCCAGTGTCTCATTCTCCTGAGGCAAGTCACACACCTCTGAACAACATCACAGCCCATGGGCAATTGCTTTTGGCCAACATCGTTAAAAGCATTTATCAAATACCTCGTGTGTGACAAGCCCCAGGCACAGAAGGCAGAGAAAGCTGGGACAGAGAACAGGCTCCAAGAAGGCTAATGCTACGACGTGGATGGCACCGGTGTTCTCTGTTCCTTCTGATGGTGTAAGCAGTGGCCCACACCCTCATCTGCTCCAGCTCTGTCACGCTTTATAGTGAGACTGATGTACTTGATGCTGTATGTGCTTGGCATCAGAACATTTCTGTCATCAAAGGAGCATAGTTAACTGTTGGTCTCTCTGCCAAAGCACTTTTGTCCTCTTCCTTTAGCCGCCCAGGGAGACAATTGGTCACAGTCTCAGCAGACACAGGCTCCAGAGAGTGGGCAGCAAGCCGTGGGCAGCCTGCTCCGTCAATTTTCAGTAAGATCGCTGTGCTTTTTATTATATTAATTAGTGTCTGGGCAGAGCGGGCCCAGGACTTTTAAACCAGCAGGGGGTTTGCTGCTCCCCCAATTTGCGGCTTGTGACTGCTCTTTTGTTTTTGTTTAATTTTTCCACTCATTAAGCACTTGAACCCCGGCATTAGCTGGAACCCTCAATAATGCTCTGTATTTAGAGACCGATGGTGGCCGTGGAGATGAGGCAACATGTACTTTGTTTGTGTTTACTGCTGGCCTGTGGTGGGCTGTGACTGTTGTCTTACGGCACAGACAGACACCCCGGCACTCAGGATGAAGGTGAGCGTTGGTCACTGGGAGTGTGAGCAATGTGAGCTTGTGTCTGAGGTGGAGACTGAGACTGCAGGGGAGGAACTGAGAGACATCCTCGCCGTGCAGCCAGCAAGGTTTTCTCCCGCTCCCCGGATTAACTTCGAGACTTCTCAACTCTGCCGAGGACAAAGGTCATCTGATCAGTAATATCTCGGTTCATGAAATCCAGCCTATTCTAACCTAATGCTTCCTTCCAAATTCATATTCCCTCTGTCTCTCTGTGTGTGTCTCTCTGCGCCTCTGTCTCTCTCTGTCTTTCTGTCTGTCTCTCTCTCTCTGTCTCTCTCTTAGTGTGTGTGTCTCCATTTCTCTCTGTCTCTCTGTATGTGTCTTTTTCTCTCTCCCTTTCCTTACCATGCTAGAGATGGAACATGGGGGCTTCCCAAATGCTAGTCCCCCATCCTACCACTGAGCTATACCCCAGCACCCAGTATAAATCTCACTGCTTTCTATTCCTAGGGCAGCAAGACCATGGCCTTGAAGAAAATCATGTGGGCAGCTCGTCTATCTCTCGGCCCAACACCTACAAAAGTAAAGCACTTTAAAATAGCTGTTTCTTAGTATTAAAAAATAATCCTAAGCACGGGCCCTGGCTGAGGAAAAAGAGAGGAATGAGTAAATAAATGCTTCACGGTACAACCAAACCTTACCCACTGAAAAGCAGGTTCCTATCTTTTTTTTTTTTTTTTTTTTTTTTTTTTTTTTTTTTTTTTTTTATCAAAGGGGCCAGTGAGATAGCTTAGTGAGAAAGGGCATGTATTGTTGTATTGTTCTGGCAGAGGACTCGAGTTTGGTTCCCAGCACTCAGGTCACATGGTTCACGATTGCCTGTAGCTCCAGCTCTGGGAGACCCAACACCCTCTTCTCGGCTCCACATGTACCTGTGCTCAGGCACACATACCACCCCCTGCCCACACACATATACACATAATTAAAGATTAAAAGTAAGCTCTTTTAAAAAAAGTGTTTTGATATGGCTGGAGAGATGGCTCAGTGGTTAAGAGCTCTGTCTGCTCCTCCAGTGAACCCCGATTCAATTCTCAGCACTTAGGTGGCAGCTTACTGTCTGTAACTCTAGTCCCAGGGGATCTGGTGGCCTCTTCTGGCCTCTGTGGGTACCAGACATGCACATGGTGCACAGACATATGTGCACACCAAACACATATGCACATAAGATAAATAAAAAAAATTAAATGTTATGATACACTGTCAATAAGGAGGTAAAGTTCATGTGAAAAGATCATTACCAAATAAGTTCTTCCAAAATAAGTATAGATCTAAATTGTTAAAACATACTTGCCTCTTCTGGTTCCATGTGAGGTGGCTAAGATAAAACTCAATGGGCAATCATATTCCCTCCCCTCCATGAAGCCAGGTTAGCTGGCTAGAACCACTGGGAACCACATGAGTAACTAAGGGAAGGGAACCCTCTAATCCCAGCACTGAGAAGACAGGAGAACTGCAAGGTTGAGGCTAGCCTGATCTACATAGAAAGGTCTTGTCTTCAAACCAAAAAATCCAAAGACAAAAGAGCAAAGAAGCCAAACCAACCGACTAAATCCCCAAATGAGACAGAACATAATGCTCATTAGACAGAGCTGCATGCGCCTCAAGCTTGATGCCCTGAGTTTGAACCCCAGGAACTCACAGGAAAAAGGGACAATAAAAATATAAGTATCTAATTTCCCTCCCTCCAACCTCTCCCATAGCTGGTCTCCCTCAAATCCATGGCCTCTTTTTCTTTAATTGTTATTATTACACACCACACACGCTTGTGCGCGCGCGCGCGCGCGTGCGCGCGCGCACACACACACACACACACACACACAGACACAGCCTGCTCAGTCCATTCAGTGTTGCTTATATGTAACTGATTTTAGGACTGACCTTTTGGTATTGGGTAACTGTTTATGCAGCTAAGTTGCATCCTGTGCAAACATCTACTTTCTCTAGTCTGTTCAATTTTTATCCCAGGACATAGCTTCTAAGGAGCTGTCACTTTTGAGGAGTTTGAGAGAACTGTGGTATGTATACATTTTAGTCTGTCAATTTACCAAGAATTTCTCAATTTAAAGGACGTAGGACTGGATGTCATCTTTATAACGGTTTATACACACCATGGGAAAACACTCCTCCACTGTCACACCAGATAGACCAGGATGATCTCCGTTAGATGATCAAACACACCTCGGAAAACTGTTGCAGCACACAAAACATTTGCTGCAAACACCCTGGGTTCTCTTAACCGATTCCAGTGACCCTTCATAGGGTTTAGATCATCTGAAAACATTTGCAACAATCTCCAAAGCAAGGCAAGGGCGTTGTGTACTTGTGATGAGAAGAGAGGGGAACCAATAACATTCCTACAACCACTGGTCTATAAACACGGACACAGACACAGCCAAACACGGTGTCGACAATGTTTAGGCGACAGATTCTTTTGCCTCCTCTGGGGGACGCTGTCTGCAAGGAAGTCTGTGAGTCAGCTTGTTGCCGCAAAGAGAAAGGCTTTGCAGTCACTGCTCGAGGTATAGATGACTGTATTTAGACAACAGCTGTTTTCCTCAGATTATTCAAAGCAGCCACTGTCTAAGGTGGCAATTTTCCATTTAAACAATTTACTTCAGCAAGTAAATTCTAAGACACTCAGTGTCTTAGAAGTGAGGTGGTGCTAAGGACTACCGGAGGAGCGGGGCCCCTCTGCCACGTTCAGCTGTCTTCTTGTCGTCTGGTACTTGGGAGAGGTGGGAGAAGAGAGGAGGAGAGTGGGGGAGAGCACAACTCTTTGATGCATCAGTTTCAGATATCATTGATTTCTGTATCAGTTCAGTGTCTTTGTTAGGATTTCCGTTGCTGGGATGAATACCGTGACTGCAAAAACAAGTTGGGGAGGGAAGGGTTTATTTGGCTTACAGTTCCATAGCACTGTTCATCAAAGGAAGTCAGGACAGGAACTCACACAGGGCAGGAACCTGGAGGCAGGAGCTGATGCAGTGGCCATGGAGGGGTGCTGCTTACTGGCTTGCTCCCCATGGCTTGCTCAGCCTGCTTTCTTATAGAACCCAGGACCGCCAGCCCAGGGATCACACCACCCACAGTGGGCTGGGCCCTCCCCCATCAATCACTAATTAGAAAATGCCTTACAGCTGGATCTCATGGAGACATTTTCTCAATTGAGATTCCCTCCTTTCAGATAACTCTAGCTTGTGTCAAGTTGACATGAGACTGGCCAGCACATTGAGACACTCTAAAAGACAGATATAAAAGTGAGAAATATTAAGGGAAATGCCTATAAGAGGACGTGACGACAACTGAGAAAGTTCGTGAGGGTTCTCAGGCAGCCCTGCAGGCCTTACCAAGGGCTGGAGAAAGGAGGTCAGGAAAAATTACCTGTGACAACCATGTAGTTCTTAGGAAAGTTCAGCAAGATGAGTGGGAAGTGTGTGAAACTCTCCTGCCTCCTGAGGAAGAGAGCTGCCTGCTTCAGCAGTTTTCCACTCTTAGTCATTGGCTGAACAGCCACAGGAAGCGTGGATCCCACGGGAAGGTGGGTAGGACACAGTGACTGGTCCTGTTGGTCAACTATGTTCCCTGTGATTTGGGGGTCTGAAGGTGGGGGCATTCTCAGGATGCCACCACTTCTCATAAGACAGATGACAATTTTAATGACATTATAGTCCACATCTCTTCCTTCCATAATTCAGTTTGAATCATAATTATGGTTTTTGCTGATTACTTCATTTCTCTGATGGTCCTTATCTGCACATGAAGGTTCCAGCTTACCACTGGAACCTTGTAAGTTCTTGTCCTGCGTACAGATGGATGCCCTGGATGCCCTGTCCTTTCTGCTCCAGTTTGGAGTTGTCATTCTTTAGGCCTCCATAGCCACAACCCTTTGCTGTATCTGCTTCTCTTTGGGCTTTTGTGGGGGACCAGTCCCCACCTTTACCTGGGTACTCTTGAGGAGTGAGGGATAAGAGATTTGGATAGAGAGGAGAAAAACAGAAACACAGGATAGCCTCAGGAGAGCCTGGATCCTTATCCCCCAGCCCAGAATTTTATTCAAAAGGACTTTTTATAACAATGCCAAGGGGTGAGGCAAAAGACCTCCCCCTTGCTAGATACAACCAAGTGTAGACCCTTCCAAACACCTGGTACCCAGGCCCGTGGTCCAGTCATCCTCTCATGCAGCCCTGCTGGTAAAGCAAGCTCAGATCTCTGTGGGCTCCCACAGGCTTTGAGATCAATGCAGCCTTAGTTTATTCTCTCGTCTTGCTGAAAACTACCTTCCAGGCACATCCTGACAAAAACTCCAGAGAAAATTGAGAACATTCCATTTCCACTTGTGTAAGGAAATTGGGTTGCCCTGGCTCTCAGTTAACTCATGTTATAGAAAACACCAGTTTCTAGGCTGCCATGGCCAGGAGTAACTTGATTGGATTGAGAGGCACCTGGAAGATTCACAACGCAAACCTCTAAAAGTACATGTGGGGTACTTCCAGAGAGGGTCAGTTAAGGAAAGGACCTGTTCTGAATATGCATGCTACCACTCATGGGCTGGGGGCTTGGTTGGGATAAAAGAATTGAGCCGTCCAACTAGGTATCTATTGTCTTCCTCTGTTTTCAGGCCACCATGATGAGAGCTGCTCTCCCCGCCATTGTGGATGCGAACCTCTAAAACTGCGAATCTAGATACATCGTTCCCCTCCTGAGTGTTTGTGGCAAGTATTTTGACACAGAGATGAAAAGTCTAACACAGAAAACTAGTACCCAGAAACGAGGAGGTTTTTTTTATTATTATTATTATCTGATGATGTGGTTCAGAAGCTTTTGGAGTTGGTTTGTAGGAAAACTTTTAGAAGAGTTTGCAGATGCAGGGCAGAGGCAGTTGTGGGATGCTATAAACAGGTAAGGGGTAATTCCACTGGGAATTCCAGAGACCAGATGCCAATAGGAAGGTAGGGGAAAAATACTGAGTTCCTGCGGTTTCAGATGGATCAAGGGCCTGCTGAGAATTGACTTGAGACCCTGCATCTTACACCATTGCAAAAAAACTTGTCTAGAGTCTGTCCACGGCCAAGAGTTTGGGGAAAGGTTGGGTTTAAAGATAACAAACTAATCTGTCAGGGGAAGTTCCGAGGCAGCCCAGCATCCACACTGTGGCCTTGTTATTGCTAGCTGCATTTTGCCAGGTTGATAGTAGGAGCTGGGAACAAAATTAGGGTAGAAAGGTTTTAAAAACTTGCAGTTTGGCCAGAAAAGAAAATCATGCAAAATTGGGACCAATGGAGGTATGATGGCAGAAAAGCCTTTTCCCACTAAAAAAGTCATTATTTTTCACTAACACAGTGAGAACAATCCCTTGAAGGCATTTTAGGGATCAGCTGGGTCCCATCTTTCACAGATTATGGTTGCAAAGGAGTAAACTCATTGGAAAGACTGTTCTGAGAAGAGGGCTTTGAGATGCCATGCAGGTATTTCTTTAGCCATCCAGGCACACAGAGGCCTCTCTACCCATAGCCCAAGAGAGTCCAGGTATTGTTTGAGCTGGCTGCATACCTTGGGATTGTTCACATGATGCTGGTTTTGTTTGCTTGAAAAATGCAAGAGCTACAGGGTCATGTATGCTTCCAGGCAGATATCAAAGAAAATCTTTAGAAGCTAGGAAATGCTATTCTGAAAATATCCTCCACATCCTAAGAGGCTGGAACTTTTGCTAGACCTCACAGCCAGAGTTAATAATACACCTTGAGGTCACTCATGACTTAAGACTGCTGTCCTACTGTGTACTCAGGCTGTTTAACCTTCCTTTAGGGAACAGTATAACAAACTAATCTTACTTTCCTTGGATTTCTCATGTAACCAACTTTTACAACCTAAGCTAATGCATAGCTACACTCTTAAATTGTGTACTCTTCACTGCCCTGAACCCAGATTATATGTCTATCACTTACTGCAAGCAGCAAATACAGATGTGGAAAGCAACTTCCTAAAATCTATCACAAAGGTGAAAGCAACCATTTATGGTTATTAATTGATAAACAATGATGTTTGCTATTGAAATCAACCATGTATAGATATTAGTTGATACACAATGACGTTTGTTTTCTGGGCCAGTCGGGATTAGTCGGAGCCAGTGACTCAATCCCTTGTAAAACTGTCAAAGATTTCTGTAAAGTCTCCCATTCCTTCCCCATGTGAGGCTTTCTGTGGTGTCCAATAAATACCAAGCAAACCCTTTGTTAGGGACAGACACACACAACCACACAGACGCTCATACAACAGATACAGGGACAAACAGATTCACAAGATAGCCTTCGGGTAGGCCCAGATTCAGAGTCATGCAACAGACGGAAGACAGAAGGTGCAGGGAGCATGAAGTAGAGAATTCATGACTCCAAGGGGAAGTGCTTTGCTTTCTTTCTTAATGCAACACTAGTGCATTACTGGTGACTTGCACTTAATCCCTAATGCGTTATAAAATAGGACTAAATATAGTTAAATAATGTGTGCCGTAAATGTTATCTCTAAAGCTAACAGTCAAAGTAGTAAGGAGATACTGTCAACATTGAGAGCAAGCATTGACTCGTGAGATGTTTTATTTGAACAGGCTTATGAGTGCCCCCACTCAGTGCTTTTGTCCAACCTTAGTCACGGTAACTTTCCCAGTTAGTGGTTAGGTTTCACCAACACATTGTACTCTCTCTTCCCCATTGTGAAATTACTCCTGGGGGGGAGCCACTGTGTAGACAGGAACCCTGAAATCCAAGACTTTCTGACTAATGCTGCCTTCTTTTTATGTCTTTAAATTTCATGGTAAACACACCCACACAAAATATAATATTTACTCTTTTAACTATTTGTAAATGTACAGGTCAGAGGACAGTAAGCATGATTATGTTGCTGTGTAGAGGTCACCACTACCTGTCCCCAGAACTTAGTCATCATTCCAGGCTGAACCTTGTTAACATTAAGTAGTAACTTCCACTCCATGTTTCCCAGGGTGCTGGGAACTATCCCCCATCTGTCTCCATAAACTTGACTGTTTCAGATACTTCTGATAAATCCCACAATACTTGCAGGATTTGTCTTTTGTGTCTGATTTCTTTCACTTAGAGTAAAGCCTGCAAGGCCCATTGGTTGCAGTGGGTTTAAATTTCTTTCATTTTTAAGGTTGCATAATAGTGTAGTGTATTATTAGGCCATTTACCCATGGATGGGCCTTTCTGTGTGGCTGTTGTTTCCTAAGAAACAGGTGAAGTTTCTCCACCCTCTTTCACACGGTTCACAGGCCCTAGTAAACACCTGAATAACAAGAAAGAATATGCCTACACCCTGAAGTGGCTGTGGGGGCTGATGGTGGATGCACTTGCATTGCTCTATTGTGGAAGAGGCAAACCTTTGCTACATTAATTAACCA
This sequence comes from Peromyscus maniculatus bairdii, assembly GCF_049852395.1. Lineage (NCBI taxonomy): Eukaryota > Metazoa > Chordata > Mammalia > Rodentia > Cricetidae > Peromyscus > Peromyscus maniculatus. Next base: position 96,615,623 of record NC_134861.1, read on the forward strand.
TTGGGAATTGGACATCTTGGGTTATCTTCACAATACATCAGGCTTCCATTCAATGAGTGCAATGTGTTGAATGCCAACCTGCCCCAAACAATTCTATTCATCTCCCTCTTTCTCCTTCCTGCTTCTCTCTGCTTCTAGGAAACTATGTCCTCTAAAAATAAAAATCAAGAAAACAAACAAATAAAAATATTGAAAATCCTCTTCCTATTCTCCCCCCTGTGAAGAGTAAGGAGTAAGAGTCATTCCAGAACTTACTCTAAAGGAGCCCACCTTGTGCTCTGATTCCATCAAGATAAAAATGTTTCCCAGTGTGAACCCGGTGGTGGCGTTCTTCACAGCCAAGCCATGGGCTCTCCGAGTGGGCAGAAGGTTTTGCTCGGCACCGTGCCCGCACAGTCTTGCCAGTCAGTATTTATCACCCTTTCTTTTCTTCTCTTTACACAGTTGCGGGTCAAGGGAACAGCAACAGCGCCTTTTTTGTAGAGAGTAGGATTACTCCTAGGAGGAACTCAGTGTGGTGCAAGCCACTGGTTCACCAAAGCTGGATATCTGGCACCTTCTAAACAAGCTTTTTATTGAATTTATTTCAGGCCAGCTATTTGCCCTGGGTCGTTCACTGGATTGTGTTTTCTTTCAAACCTGGCTGTACAGCTTAGAGGTTTGTCTTTAAAGGCCCACGCTGGCTTGATGCATAGTAACCATTGTGAAGCTGACAGCTGTCCCTAATTTTTAATATGAGCTGAAAGACAATGTTACACACTCAAAAGAAGGTTGGGGACTGTTGTCTGCTAAGGTTCTCACTCGATTAGACAGAAATCTATTAGACAGGCTGAGCGTGGCTCCCTTGCTGTTAGCAGTGAGCCGTGAGTGCCAGAGGCCTTGAGCTCTTAGTGTTGCCCTGTGTTCTGAATTCCCGCAGCCCGGGCCCCCTCTCTTATGTGTGGGTTCCTCAGAAGCTGGTGGAACTCTTCCAGCTACAGGGACCTGCAGCTCTTTCAGAGTCCTTTGGCTCTCTGGTCAAGGCTTTCCCCTTTGCCTTTGTGGTTTCGGCTCCTTGCAGCTATTTGCCACCCCCCCACCTCCATCACCTCCACCCCCTCCACCCCCTCCCCTGCCCCTCGCCCCTCCTCCTTTCTCCTTTTCTCAGCTCTCTACGGCTCTCCCTATTCTGCACTTTTTCTGCTCCTTGTCACTTTGAGGAACCCTTAGCAACCATAGCTTCGAGGTGTGTTTAGGGCTAGTGGCCCCGACGTTATCTGCTCTTGGTGCAACCAGCTAAGCCGACCCTACCCCAGAAGATCGTGAGTTGGCCATAAAACCACCCAAAAGGTGGTACTGCAGTGTGTGCACGAAATAACAGTGGCCGCGGCCGGTGTGTCCAGCTTCTGTATCCAGTCACACGTGTGTGCAGTGTCCTGTCTGCTAACAACAAACTTTTTGTTTAGTCGTGCCAGACTGCACAGGTCACTGGACCTGTCTACTGCGATTGTCCTAGGTGGGCATATCTGTAAGTTGGATAGGGACACCTGGAACAGTTATAGGTTTGGGAGTCACCTGAAGCTGTTGTGGTCGGAGCCGCTGTGGGATGTCTGGGGTCTCCTGTAGACAGCTCTTTAAGCTTCCGTGGAGTTGGTGAGTTTGAAGTCACAGTTGCTACTACAACTTCTGACGAGAATTTAGGAGCTGTGGCAATGTCACTCACAGTCCGGCCACGTTTGAGGGCCACAGCAATGGCTGTTGATCTGCTCTGTTTGGGTCCCCTGGGGAAGGATGACAACTGTCAACCAAGCAGCCAGCCAGCTCCTGCCAACCCCCGACAGTCTCCGGAGTTTGAAGGGAAGCCAGCAGATGCTGAGATGTGCTTGTAAACAAGATCCAACATGGAATTAGCATAGTCCTCCCATGAACTCTACCCAGCATGTAGCTCATGGCCAAACGCTGCCACAGAGTAAGAAATGCCTGTGTGGGAAGGTCCAGGCTCCCTTGCCATTGTCTTAAGTGTATCAAGCACAGGAAGCACTTCCCGTAGTCACGTCAGACACAGGAAGAAAACACTGAGAAGAAACCATGAGAATCCACGCACATCCAACTTTTAGAAAAACCGAGGAAGTTCGTTTAATTGGTCGACTTTCACTGTGATGATAAAGTGACCCTCAGCCATTTCCCCTCTCTGTCTTTTATGTTTCCGACTTCCAAATTTAGTTTGGCTTTTGTAATAAAATGGCCGTTTTTAGTAAATATCATAGACTAACAGCTGGGTGGGTACCTGGGCTTGGTTGCTGGCATCTATATGAGACAGGTAGCTAGGTCCCTGGCCAGGGCACTCTGGGCATTTTCCTGCAGGATTTTAATACTGTTGGGCCTCCCACAATGAAAGTGGAGGCAGCCTGGGACATTAGCTGTGAAAGAGCCTCCCTCCTCAGGAAAGAACAGGCGGGTCCGCCTCACAGCCAGTCTTTGTCTCTCTCGACCACTGTTTCATCTTGTCTGTACATTGTAAGACTGCCACAGAGTAGGGAGAGAAAATTAAAAATTTTTTCTTTCCCGAGTTTAGTTAAATTGTAATAAACTGTTTTCTTTACCCGTTTCCTGTCTCTCAGAGGCAGAGCAGAAGGATTACTATAAATCTGAGGCCAGCCCCAGTTATATAATGGGTTCCAGGCCAAATAAGGCTACATAGAGGGACCCTGTAAATAAAAAAGAAATGAACAAAATGAAATAAATGAATTAAAGAATATGGTGAGAAATTACCCTGGGGGCCTGGCCACAGCTGTGGACTTGAACTGCCCTGGCAGGAGGAAGACTGAGCCTATCGCTTTAAAAAAAAAAAAAAATATATATATATATATGCTTTACCCTTTTATTCTATTGGACTTTTCCACCAGGAAAACCAGGCCTAAGAACTTATGAAACACAACATCCCAAAGAAAGGGCGCAACATCTGCACCTAGACACCATAACCAGGAGAACCTCTAACATCGAGACAGCAATGGTTCCACTAGCCTGTCAGCTGACCGCCCTGTGTGCATGTCGAGGGACCGACAGGCAGAGAACTCCCAACTCTCCCGGGAGCTTCAGCTCAGCTTGTCCCCATTGTAGACATGGCCGACTGCCATCCGTCTGTCCATCTCCTGTTTGTTCATCTGGACCTGCTCCATACATCTGCTCACTTGTCTGTCTGAGCCTGGTTCAGGGCTTTTCCACTCCAGTATCCACTGTTCCCCAACTTGTTTCTGCAGCTCAGCTCAACCCCGAAGCTCAGAACTGCTCTGATGTTGTACTGGGCTCAGTGATAATATCTTCAGCAGCTCTGCTCTCCTCCCCAGGGAACCCTCAGCAACCCTCCCAGCTTCCTCCTCCGCCTCTCCTTAGTCCTCTCTAGAATGCGCTGGACTCCGCTGTGGCTCCTTGAGTCATTGGGTAACCTGCATACTACAACCCACACCTTCTCTCCATACACACATGTACATTCTCATGGTGATGTGTGGCGTGTGATCTGAGAGTTATTTGTAGTTAAGATCAGAATAAAAGAACTTCTGTTTGGCTTGGCTGGCTCTCAGGGGAAATGGAAACTTCTTGGCAAATTGCTGCCATGGAAGGTGGTTTGTGAATTTATAATTCTAATCTCATGGAAAGACAAATGTGTCATCTGTGTTTCTGACAGTCGCCCACCCTCAGTACAGTTTACCTTGACCCTGAGCCAGAGCAGCTGTGTGGTACTTCATCCACCTAGTCTAAGCCTGCACCTTCAGAGCAGATTAAGTGTTTCAGAACAGACAAAATTTGTGTTTAAGAGGCAGAGTTCATGAACTTGGGGAAAAGGAATAGATGTCTTTGGGTTTGGGGTATTGCAAGTTGACTGTCCAAGTTCACATTCCAAAGGTGAACCAGACTGGGTTTAGGTTGCATTTTATTTCCAGCAAAAGTGTATACGTCAAGCCTTCGACAGAGGTCGATGTCAACCCCAAACAGTGCTGGGACATGGGTCTCCCCTGGATCTGAGGTCTCTCTTGGACCCTTAGATGGCAGCGGAGAAACAAAGAAAGGCACCAGAGATGATCCCCATGGCCGCTCTCTACACTCCTTCCCACTGAGCCGGCCAAGCCAAGTGAGAAACAAAATTAAGCACACACTTGTCACTGGGAATCTTATCTTTTAGATTTCAGCCTTTGGGGGAATCAATCAACATGTAGTAACGTTTTCCTACAGAGAAAAAAAAATCCACGGGTATAAACATTCCCCCAAACAACTTTAAATATTTACAAAATTACTTATAGTTATTTATTTTCAGCTGAGTGCTGTGGCACACACCTACAGTTCTACATCTGAGGGCTAAGATGGGAGGATTCTGTTTAAATACTCATCAAGAAATCACGATACTGTGTGCACGGGAACCTAAGAATTCTCCATGGTTCACATGGATGGAGTCTTACTTGGGGGTCTGTGCACCCTGGCGGTAGCCTACGGGGCTGCGATGTTGGCAGGAGTGAGAATTATGAACATGAAGGTTGTCATAGACAAATATTTAGAAATGCACCTGGTACTTGTAAGGAAGATGTCTACACTCAAAACGTGCAGGAGAAGTGGGCAAGAGAGATCATCACCACGTTCAAGGCATTCTGCCGAGCAGCAGTTAAAAAGGATTAAAACAAAAAGTGGAAATAATGCCGGAAGTTCATGGATGGGAGGTCAGAGCAGAAGGCTTAACCTGTGCGAGTCTGTAGGTTCAGTACCCAACAGCAGAATACAAAAGCCAAACCAAACAGCCAACAGACAAAAACCAGGTAGGTTTTGCACTTTATAATGGGATTTATTTGGGGGAGATTGTATTGCTGTTAATACGTGTACGGTTGAATAATTTTTAGTGATTGCCTAATAGAGTAAAAAGAAAAACAAGTGTGTTCAAGGTCTTTCTAAAGTAAAGAACAAGGTGTTGAGGTTTCACAATTGCAAGTCTGTACAAATATTTGCTTCACCAAATTAGGCAAATAAAATTGCTTCATTATTCACTCACAAGGTGTAAAAAAAAAAAACCTGTACACTAAGAAAAAATCGTGAAACAAAACAAAATAAAAATCCTCCTTTCTAATTCATATGGCAAGGCAACAAAGTTTCCATCCTGTCCACAAAGAGCAGACTGAGAACACTACGAACCCCTCCATCAATGTGGAAAGTACTACAACTTGTCAGCATTTGCCCAAGATTATCTCACCCCTTGGTCTACATTTCGATATCTAGCAATAATTTATTTTATAAAACCCACACTGATTATCTTTCTACTTCTTTGTTTAATAGATATTATCTTGCCATATTCCTGTTGCCATTACCAAATACTACAGGCTGAGATCTCTACAAGCCCAGAAGACCCTGGTCAGCTAATCAGTCTTGTTCATTAGATGGCTGCTAGTGCCGAAACCACATTTTGCACACCAGTAGCACTTTACACACGTGAAAGAGAGCTTTAACACATCGACTCTAAACCTAGGTTCGTGTCATTGGCGTATGCACAACTCTGCAGGTGTTACTTCATTTTGGTTTTGTGGCCCACAATTGCTTCAAATTGAATATTCTGTATACGACTTATAGCTTTTAAGGCACGTTCAGGAAGAAACCTACATTAAGAAAAAAAGATAAGAAAATTTCAATGTACAGTTTTGATACTAGCATTCTCCCCCTCACCCCCCATCCCGTCAATTTAAAAATGTCCCGAAGCTTACCTGACCTGAATTCAGTTTTCCTCCATTATCTGCTTCTTCCTTAGTTTCTTCCCCATCCCCCACCACCACCTACACTGACCTATGCTAGATCACCACTCTTTCATAATAGTAAAATTGTATGAGATCTTATACCAACAATGATCTAAAAACTGAAGCTATGAACTCACTGCTGAGTCGGTGAATTCTGGCACCAAGAACTCAGAATCCATGATACACACACCCTTCCTCCCCTTCTTATGTTCAGGATACCCATCACTTTATGAAAGGGAAAACTAAGGAGCCTTTGAAAGCCTGTTGCCTCTGAGCATATTGCTGTGCCAAGCCAAGTGCTGCCACAGCTGGCCAGAAACCACCTGCTGTCTACAATAAAATGTGGAGGATTTACATGGGCTGGATAGTGAAGCTCGCCAGAGGGTTAGTCAACCTGAGCTGACGGGTGAAGGAAGAGCAAGAGTGTACCGAAGGAAGGAGGCAGAAAGAGCACGCTCTACACAGAAAGCCGTATTTCAAATTACACTGGTATTGCTAATGCAAGATTTACTTCCCTGTCAGCCCCTGGGCAGAGAGAGGGTGGGAAGACGCGGGGGGTGGGGGTGGGGGTGGGAATGAAGGGGTGAGGATGACCCGGCTGTGAGGACGACAAGGGTCAGAAGAAAGCTTCTGCAGACCTTTGAACAACTCCCCCAAAGACTAGTGATTGCCTCTAGTGAGTGCGAAACTGTCTCTCTCTAAAAGGAGTTAAATGTAAAGAGCAACAAGAAGCCCTGTTGCCAGAAACAAATCACACTGCGCTCTCTACAAAGAGGCAAAGGCTTTGAGGGGCCTCCTTGTCCAGGGTTACCGCTCTCATCCCAGGCAGAACAATCAATCATATTTATATCATGGTCATATACATGCCTGGTCCTGTTTGGGGATTTTCCCACTCTAATGAGACCTGTTTTGAGCTGTGTAGAGGAAATTTGTTTCATGGGATTTTGCTGTCTTTGGGGCTTGTGAGCCTGGGAAGGAAAGAAATGACTCCATGCTAAGGTTCTTGGATTCTAAATGAAGTGATGTAAAAATCACATGGAAGTGGATTGTGAGACATTTAAGATGCATACTGTCACAAAGAACTGCAAACACTGAGCACCCAAGTGTTTGGGGGGGATGGCCACACAAATGTGGGGACCTGAGTTTAATCCCCATAAGCCACATAAAAAGCTGGGCATGGTGGTGTGCATGTAACCCCAGTGTTGGGGGATACGGGGTCTGGCACATCCCTGCTGGTGGACATCTATCCTAGCCTAATTGGTGAGTACAGATCTCAATGAAAGACCCTGTCTCGAAAGAAAGAGAGAAAGCAAGGAAGGAAGGAAGGAAGGAAGGAAGGAAGGAAGGAAGGAAGGAAGGAAGGAAGGAAGAAAGAAAAAGAGAAAGAAAGAAAGAAAGAACAGAAGGAAGGAAGGGAGGGAGGGAGGGAGGGAGGGAGGAAGGAAGGAAGGAAGGAAGGAAGGAAGGAAGGAAGGAAGGAAGGAAATCCTGCCTCCACCTGCACCCACATAGACACCACACACATACACATGAATACACACACAGAGCCCTTATGATGTCTCCATAACCTGTATGCTTTAAAATGTCTTTCCTTCAATTTGCATAGTCTTGAGCAAAATTTGGGCAGAGACAGGATGTATTTTACAAAGGGAATCGGGGACTTGAGGGCTCATTTTCCTCCTCTGGAATGAGTAAGGCAGTAACAAGGGAGACTTAATTTTCACTCCAGGCATAGAGAGTTTCCATAGCAACAGTCACATCTGAAAATCTCTCTGTAATAACATTTCTGTTTGTGTGTTAGTATTTCAGGGTTCTACACTGTACTTACTTTTCCAGTACTAGAGAAATACTGATATAGGATGGGACGAAGATCATCTTCTTGTTGGTAAGTATTCCGTCTATCAGGCTTCTTGCGACTTCACTTGTCTCTAATACAGGCCACAGCCTGATGGGAAGAGGGGAAAGAGTTCATCTCTGTTTATACTGCATTTCTTCATCTGGGTGCTGGGATCGGACCCAGCACTTCACACACACTAAGCATGCACTCTACCCCTGGGATAAAACCCCAGTCCCTCAGTTTTTATTGTTTTTAATTAATGAACAAAGGATATTAACCCATCTCTTCACCAAATTTAGAATTAGGCTTTAAAATGTCTCAGGATTCCCTTTATGAATGTCACCCCCCCACACACACACTTTCTACATCCCACGCTGATACCTTGTTATCACATTCTTATACTTTCAAGTCCAGTATGTGTGTGTGTTGGCTCACCAGGTCAAAATAATTGAATCATGACAAAGTACAAGGTGGGAAGGAACAGGGGAGTGGGGGACAAAAGGGTGTGCCAAGGATGAATCACGAGATGTTTCCAGGCCTCTTGGATGTAAAGAGACTATTCTACAGCTGAGCACACCCCTGCTCTGTGTGGGTATCCCGTAGAGCTGTATTGTTTTGAGGCGTTCAGTAGTTAAGATTTGCTTCTGACTTGTTTCTCCCGCAGTTTTATGGGAATTTAAGATTTGTGTAAGTTACAGCTTTTTTATATATGCCACATCTGCTGGCATGGCATTCCTTGATCCAAAGGTTGTGCCCATATATCATTGAGAAATGCTCATAACCTGTGCCCAGTGGAAAATCTTGCCCATTAATGAAAATAATGAGAGAAAAACCAAAGCATAAAAATGGGTTTGAAATGTCACACCAAGGTTGGCATGCCTAGGTGTGGCTGAGTAAATGTTAGAGCTTAATTCCCTGAGACAGTGTGAGGTTTCTGAAGGCTCAAGTGTGAGTGAGATGTCTGTGTTTGCGGACTAGCAAACCATCACATGGCAATGGAAATCAGTACTTTTTAGACCATTGGGACTCTGTCTCTTCCCTTTTTAATTTTGCAATGGAGTCGTCAATCCAGACTTAGAGCCACACCTGATAGAGTACCTTAATGTCAGTTCTAGAGGAAGAAATTCAGGGTTCAGTAGCCTGAGTGAGAACATCCCCAAGCCCTGTGCATTGCTGTGTCTGCAGCTATGGTTGCTCTAGGGCGACCGACCGCCAATCTTACAGAGTTTTTATTTTTCTTCCCTATTTTGTCTTCCCCTGGAGTGGCAGGGCACTCCTGGCCAAGTGCATCAGACTGAGTACTTGTCAGGATTTTTAGGAGACCCACTCTCTCATGTAAGAAAGCTGTTAGGGGTTGAGATGGTGCCACAGGATTTACTTAAATAAAGGTGACATATTGTTTTTTGTTTGCTTGGTTTTTTTGTTTGTTTGTTTGTTTTTGTTTTTGTTTTTTTGAGACAGGGTTTCTCTCTGTAGTTTTGGTGCCTGTCCTGGATCTCATGCTGTAGACCAGGCTGACCTCTAACTCAGAGATCTGCCTGGCTCTGCCTCCCAAATGCTGGGATTAAAGTCATGCGCCACCGCCATCCAGCGGTGACATACTTGTTAAATACCTATGACCTACTCAAGGTGTCAATGTCTGGGAGGGCTCCAGCTTCAAGGTCAGCATAACTAACCCCATCTCACCTTGTGCTTGGGTTTTTGGTGAAGCCAGTATTTACGAACACAGGGCACAGACATGAAGTTTTAATACCAGTTTTCCCCAAGGTTTCAAGTTCTGCAGTTAGCGCTCTGTGGAAGCCAACAGCAGCAAACTTGCTTGAGCTGTGAGAGAAAAATCAGCCATCAGCAAAGTTGTAGGACAGTCTCAGTCCCCTGTGAGAAGACGGCTTTGTTTGTTTAGGGCAAGAAGACCCAGGGCCTGCTACTTACAGTTTTTCTGAGAGGGTAAATGAGCGTTTGTTTTTATTTTCTTATGTGATTAAGCAGAATTTTGAACATGCCCAGTACCTTTTTTTCTTTTGGGGTCCTGGGAATTGACCCCAGGGATCTGCACATGCTGAACATGTATTCAACCATTGCCACACCCCAGGGCCCTGTTCCTAATTTCTAACTACAAGTATAGTAAAACAACCACTTTACAAACAGGCTTCATGTTTTCTATTCTGTATGTGGCCGTTTCTATGGTCCTGTCAACCTTACAAAGTTTTCTTAATCTTGGTTTATTACTGTTTTATCTTTAAAAGTATGAGTCAGTAAAAGACATTGAAAACACTATGAAACCAATATTGACAAACTGTTGTGGGATGGTATACATCTCTCCTGTCTTGATTAATTGGTTGATGGCTTCTCTGTTGACATTGGTGGTCTTTCTGGCTTCTTAATGCCACTGAGTATTTGGAGTTAAAGAACTCCAGATGGTGTGGGTGTGGGTGGGTTTGTATGTGCAATCTTTAATACCAGATTCTGTATTGTTTCTCTGATTATAAAATGTTGATAATAAAATATAAGGCTGCTTTGGGGATTCAATAAAATAGGATAGGAATAGTAACTTATGATTTACAAGGATCTGTACAAGTGTTAATTTCTGTTTTGATCCAGGTGACAAAAAAAAAATCAGTGTTAAAGGTTCGTTCTATCTGTCTGTCTCTCTCTGTCTCTGTCTCCTGTGTGTGTGTGTGTGTGTGTGTGTGTGTGTGTGTGTGTGTGTGTGTATGTGTGTGTGTCTCCTGTGTGTGTGTATAATGGAAACCTGAGCTATGTTGAAATGTAACTCACCTGTGACCATGTTCAGTGTGAGAAATTGTTTAGTCTGCAGTTAAATTTAGTTTTGAGTGTGCATATAAAGAAGTAACAACCTATGCACCCACTGCATCCAAATATCTTGGTAAAATTGTTCCCGGGATTATTATACAGCAGAAGCAGGGAAATCAGATGCCATTCGCAGAGTTCACAGGGATGTGTTGCAGGTAGCATGTCTGTGTCCCCAGGACATGGTGTGTGGCGTCTGCGTCTCCTGGGGCGGCAGGGCCATTCTGTAATTCTTTCGCTCACACAGGTGTGCACCTAGGCCACGCTATACCTGTCAGCTTCTGTGTGCTTTTGTTTCCTAGTCTGCTGTGTGTCTTGTCCCCACATCCACTCATGTCAGGATACCATGGAAAGAGTCTAAGAATTTTAAAATAAAATTAGAGCCAATTTCCTGGTTTCAGAAGTCATTTGAAAGTTGTACTAACCTTCCATATACATTCCCTGTGTCCAAATGCCCAAGCTGGGGGCCTGAAGACTAAATCACCCCTCAGAAGTCCAAAAATGCAGAGCACCACTGCTATTGCTTAATACCTACCAATATGGGATGAGATAAGGAATCACTCCGTGGCCACATACTGAGGCCACTGTGACAATGTGGCCAGAGTTTCTTCTTAGCATCGATGGAAGAAGTGCTTTTATGATCTTCAGGTCCATGTAAAAAGAAAAAGAAAAAAACAATGACCTGGGCATTAGGCAGATCCCTAGGCAGGCCATTTCATTTCTGCTAAGGTAGAGGCTTTAGAAATTAAATAGTTGCAAGACTCTGTGGTCCCTTCTACACAAATGACCGAAAGGAAGGGTAAACCTGCTGGCTTGGGACAGCACTGGGAGCCGAGGACCTGTGCTAACGTGTCCCCTTCTTCTCTTCAGAAGGCGTCAAGTAGCTCTTTCCTGGACATGCCATCTAAGCAACATTACCATCATTTTCTTTTATAGTGCTAGGGATTAACCAGAGGACTTTGTGCATGCTAGACAAGCACAGTACTGCTGAGTTCCGAGCAACATTGTCAAGGGATAAATCCACAGATGTCAGACCTCAAGGGTAAGTTGGCATTCTACAAGTTCTTGGTTTCAATAGAATCTACTTCTATAAAGGCAACTGAAGAGCATAAGCTGAGTTCTGTCCTGGTCCACAGCCACCAGGCATAGTGAACAGACCTAAATCTCTTTCTTATAACAGTATATATGATACACTATGTTATGGGAAACAAAATATTTTTTTTTGTTTCCAAAAGAAGCCTCACTATGTAGTTAGAAATATAGCATCTTATGAGAATTTTATAGACCTACCCTTCAAATTCTGTGCAAATTCCTGGAGCCCAAACCAAATTCCGAACTAGCTCCTGCCTACAGATCTGTGAGGAGATAATGAACATTCGTGGTTGCTCTAAACCCCTATCTTTTGACATATTTTGTGACATAGCTATGATTTGCTATTAATTATTAGATTACTAATATACGAGGTCTCTGTATAGTGTGAGTGGCATGATGGCTGGATCACATTAGCATGCATGAGGGGCTGAGGAAGAATGATCTTCAAATCCATATTTGCTCCAGGAGCTACACTAATATCAAGGCCCCATGCTCTCTCCAAAGGGACTCACACTTCATTTTCTAACAAACAACCAATAGTAAAAAAATCTCCTGACTCATCTTTCTACACTCCCGCATTCCATGGATCTAATAGGCTTGTTTGGCCCATAGGCTGCATATGGCTGATATTAGCTATGAATACAAAATTGTGAACTTATTAAAACATTTTGAGATTTTTTTCTTTGTAACTCAATTGTGAACTTCTCAGCCATGAACTTTATAGATGATAATGTTATATCAAAATGTCACCTTATCTCAGAGCTTCAACCCAAAGTGTCCCCAACTCCTGCACACATCTGTTTAGTTATTTCGATGTCTTTTCAACTCTATATTTCTGTGAAAGGAGGCCACAAACGGAAGTACACAGCATATACTTTCTCTAAAACACTGGAAAGATGTACAGAGACAACTCTTAGCAAAAATAAACATTTTTCTGATGACCTAGAACATGCCGGGCTCTATGTTGGATTCTGTTTGACAGAACAAACCAGGTGGCTTTTATTTGAGTGTACCATGTCCACGTGAACTCTAAATCCTGATGCCTCTAAATCCTCTATGGCTCGTCTACTCAAACACATTACACAATTCCTGACTTTAAAAAAAAATCAAACAACTTTACATTTTTCCCATCCCAAATACTGTGAACGCAATGAGTTTCCAGCACTGAAGAGGTGCCAGACCAGCCAGAAATGTTTCTGACTCACTCACCCAAAAATGTCCTAGGATGTTGACCTCAAAGGTTCTGGTGATCTCCTCATCCTTGGTGCTAAGAAGGTCAGCTGGATATATCGCCCCGGCATTGTTTACCACGATTTCTACATCACCCACTTCTTTCTTTACCTTTTAAAATTAGGAAATGCACACACAGGGTGGGTTACTCTCACACGATCATGGGGCTGATAGTGATAGGGATTGATCGGATGGATAGAGGCATTTTTATGTCCTGTATTATAAGGACATATACTCCACTTTGTAACCAGGACATACACATCATGTATAGCTTGGCAATTGCACACTGTTAATGGGTTGTGTGTTCTGAGCTAACCACTGCACTTCCTACTCCTAGCCCAGAAGCCCCCAAAGGAGTACAAGGTTGATACCAGCAGAAACTAAGTGGATTCAACATTTCAAGAAATGCCTGAGTCCAATAACACACAGAGGGAGGGAATGGTGCAAGGGATGATAAAGAGAGGCACACAGACATCCCAAGTCACAAAACCGTGGCTGACTACAAGAGGGGAGACTGAGCTCTGGGGAGACTGCCTTTGTCCACACCCACTTCCCGGATAATCCACCGGCCAGGTGTGACCAGGAAGCCGGATATCTAGGGTATCAATCTGCCCCTCTCCTCTGGTTGCCAGCGTTCTGAGTACAGAACAGATCTAAGAGGCAATTTCTGTCTGTGCCCAATGGCTTCAGTGACAGCTTGGTCACAGTGCCATCTAGAGATTAGGGTTTTATTTTTCTGTTTGTTTTTTTATTCCCCTGCCTGAGGTCTCAGAGTTCAGACAGGAAGAAGCTGGCTCTAACAGTGACACAGAAGAAGAAGTGTCACTAGGTTGGCTAAATGGGCGAAAACCTGTAATTTCGTGCCCAGCACAGCATGGGTAGCATGAAAGCTTGTGAATTTAAGGTTTTAAGTAAATAATAATTAATGTTTGTGCTGGTAAACTAATGCTTAAGTTCTGACAAAATGTTTTTTAAGTGTTAAGTAATTAATCTTGGTTCCACTACCCGAGGCCACATGATCTTTTTCTGAGCCAAACCTTTCAAGAATGTGTTTACTTATCTGTAGAGAGGCTGGTGGGGTTTTAAAGTTAAATTAGGTTAAAGAAGGTGGTAGCTTATCAGAGGATTTGGTTCATTGAAGCACCTGATGTTTACTTTTTCTTAAAAAAAATGGTTATACTGGGATGGTGAGATGGCTTAATGGGTAGAGGCATTTTTTCTTATTTGCCAGAGTGACAACCCCAGGACCCACATTGTGGAAGGAGAGAACCTACTTTCAAAAGCTGTCATCTGAATTCCACATGCACATTGTGGGGTGTGCACCCCCTCCCACACACATGTACACATATACACATACACACGTACATACACACTAAATAAATACAATGTTTAACTTCATTAACTGTATGTTTTCCATACACAAACCAATAAAATCTCAGAGAGGAAATAAGTAAAGGCCTAGTAGAACAAAATGTAATTAAAAAAAAGCTAGAAAGGAAAATTTTCTGAAGATAAATCCTCTGTCATAGCTGCCTGTGGTGGTGCACACCTTTAATCCCAGCACTCGGGAGGCAGAGGCAGGCAGACCTCTTTGAGTTCGAGGCCAGCCTGGTTTACAGAGTGAGTTCCAGGACAGCCAAGGCTATGCAGAAAATACCTGTCTGGAAAAATCAACCAACCAACCAAATAAAAAAACACATAAACAAACAAACTAAACAGAAAGAAAGGAAGGGAGGGAGGGAGGGAGGGAAGGGCAGAGAGAGAAACAGAGACAGAAAGGAAAAAAAGGAAGGAAGGAAGGAAGGAAGGGATCTGTCATTTCCTCTGGGCCATTGCTCAGACTTCTGATGAAAGCAAATTTGATTGACATATGAAACAGCCACAGAGGCCAGAGCTGAGTAGATTTTAATATCAAGAAAGTCTATGTATGTCCTCCAGTCACACAGCAACTCCACTGAGCGCCTGGTATCTAGGCCACCCTAGAAAACCTTTTCATTCCCCAGTCCAGTGTCAGCTGATACCTGTGGTTATATGCAGACCCCTGCACCCTGGTTCTCACCTGATCCACAGAGTTGTAAATCTCCATCCGGTTGCTGCAGTCCACCACAAACACGTGCACAATGGCCCCCAGTTTCCGGCATTCGGCTGCAGTTTCTTCAACACCGCGCTTGGGGGGGGGGGATGGAAGAGAGGGAGGCAAATTCAAGGAAAGATAAGCACTGGAGGAGAAATACTCTAAAATCCTTGTCCCATAAATCTCCTTAAGTGTAAGGGGATTTCTTGAACTAATTACAGCGACTTTACCTCCCGACCAGCACCAGCAAGGAAGAGAAACAAGCCTTTCCATTTAGGATTTTTGCAGCATTTCATCCTAGCCTGGGGCTTGCGTGTAGACGATTCATCTAGAGGGACACTGTCATAGCGTGAAGGGCATCCTCACAAGGTCAGGGGAGATGTCTGAGCACGGAGGGCAGAAGGAAGCCTGCTCCATCTCTGCAGCTCACACTTGGGGGAGCATCAGCAGGAGTGGGCAGTAAGGTGCTGAGCACGCCGCTCAGCAGTGATTCAGATTTTAGGTGGAAACTCTTGCCAACCCGTTGGGTGCCATTTGTAGCTGGAGAGTTTCTCTCCAGGTCCCCCCCCCCAAGCCCCCGCAGTCCCACAATCCACGTATAAAATAATCATTCAGACACTTATATTATTCTACTGACAGGCCTCGACAACTCGGATCCATCCCCCTGGTGCCAGGAGAGGAGAGACTCTTGTCTGAGAGAAGCTTCCACCAAGGAACTGTTACTACACCAGATAATCTACGGGTTGTTTATCCTTCTGGCATGTTGAGCGAAAAGGGCCAAGAGCCAGTGATTGAAATTGTGCACGAGTCCAGGACATGAAGTCCACTTATTTTTAGACCAAATTTAGACTAAATTCAGAGGTCTCTTACCTGAGATGAATGGTCCTAACGGTGTGTGTGTGTGTGTGTGTGTGTGTGTGTGTGTGTGTGTGTGTGTGTGTTTTCTCTGTTGTTTTAGACCAGTTGTCACTATCAATCTATCTCTTGCTTACTATGTGTACCCCAAGCAAGTCTCCGACTCTGGCCAGTCTCCAGCCTCATCCTCCTGAGTGTTGCAATTACAGGTGTGAGTCACTACCCTTGGATGTCTTAAGGTTTTTTTTAAAACCTCTATATGGAGAAAATATGAATTCTTTCCAAGTTTTGACATGTGTTGATTTTACAGGGAATATTATGAGGTTTAAAAGAATTTTTTTTGAATTATACTTTTCCCCACTTCTCTGTGGATGAAGAGTGAGGACGCCTAAGAAGGCCTCTCCTGTGCACACCGGGACAGAAGTGGTGTCGCCATCTTGTGGGTTTGGCTGGGGCTGGCTGCCTCCCTTGGGCCCCCTTTGCATTTCATTATCTTAGGCTCAACCACAGAGCAGTCTCAAAGAACAGACTTTACCAGGATTAAGACGTCACTACAAAACCACTGTCCCTGCAGAGAGTCTTGGGGGCTGCAGCACATGGCAACGGGCTGGGTGGGAGAGTTTTCCACTGACTGGCTTCAGCCGGAAGCCTGCTTACTTCCGCTGCCCGATCACGCCCCAGACCTCTAGATCTGAGGTCTGTAGAGATTGGCAGTGACCAGAGCTTCAAGCAGGTGCTTTGAAGAAGAAACGATTTATCACTGTCCCCTTCTGTAGCAGCACAGCCACTGGCCAGCTGGTCGTGTTCCTGTAATGAACCCTCGTCCCAGCGAGCTCACGGTAGCAATCCTAATTAAACTCGTTAACACACACACACACACACACACACACACACACACACACACACACACACACAAAAGACGTGAAAGCAGAGGGAAGCAGCTAGAAAGGGGGTCAGCAGGAGTGGGAGGGGGCAGGAGATGATAATGGGGTGAGGTGTGAATATGATCAAAACACACATGTGTGTGATGAAACCCCTTGTTATGTATGGCTGATATTTTCTAGTAAGAGCTTACAAAACCCCTCCGGTGTTACGGCGGATTTGGAGCATGGCAGAATGTAGCTCTATTTTGCACATGAAGCACCTTCTTTCTGTAGGGTCAAGTCCTCTCTGCCCCGCGCTTCGCTCATCTCGGTGTTCTGATTTTATTAGTGTACAAAATAGTAGGTTTCGCGGTGGCATTTCCATAGACACACACGAGAGACCCTGACAGTCCCATGCTTGCTGTCCTCTCCTAGTCCCTGGCAGCCCCCCTCTCCTGTCTTCTGTTATAATTCTACCTGTAGCCAAGGCTGGCTTCAAGCTCGCAACAATCCTCCTGCTCGGCCCCTCCAGGGCTGGGACTGCAGCAGAGCGACCATGTTCGGCAGAGCCTTCCCTTTGTGAGCCTGACATCATGACCTCCGGTTTCACCCTCTTTATTTTATCCCAATTGTAGAGATTAAAGAATAATAATAATAATAATAATAATAATAATAATAATAATAAGTAGTAGTAGTAGTAGTAGTAGTAGTAGTAGTAGTAGTAGTAGTAGTAGTTGAGATAAGTTATGTGGCTCGCCTAATTTCAGCAGCTTGGAAGCTTCCTAGCTCCTACAGCTCTTGTTATCAAGTTGTACACCATGGTAAGAACAAACAAAACAAAACAAAGCTCCTACAACAGTCCTCCAGCTTATTAGTTCCATCTGGTCAACCTGTGGCACAGATCTTGCAAGGCTCTGGGGGATTTATTAAAACTTCGAAAAAGGAAAACAAACAAGAAAAGCTAAATCAAATAACTAAAGAAATACATGCCTTGTTATTTGGTGACTTTAAAGGTTGGCAGGAACATGCATTACCTTATTGATATCCCACAGGACCAATCTGCTTTTCCGCTTTGCAAATTCATACGCAGTCAGTCTGCCTATTCCGTGTCCAGCCCCAGTGATGAGAACAGTCTGTCCGGCCACAGATTTTCTTCTCCGGGGAATGAAAAACTTTACCAGTGACTCCAAGTAGGAGTAGATGATGATGCCTACCAGCAGGAGAAGTTCTAGGACAATGTGCATGGTTCCACACCACCCTCTCCCTTCGGCTCTGTTCTCAAAACAGACACCTCTGCACAGAGCTCCACAGAGAGTCCTGTCAGGTATTACAGGCTGCAGGAGGTGAGGTAAGCTTTGCCTTCTGCCCCTGACAAATCAGATGCACCTTTGGGTTTTGAAATGATGCCAGTTTCTAACAAAGGCTCAGCACAGGTCAGGGAACCCAGCAGTATGTGCCCTTTGGACCAGCTTATCGGAGAAGCGGTGTACCCTGTTTCAACACGAAGCTTCACCTCTCAGAGTTATTCTGGAAACATTGCGTCAGCTAATGGTCTATTCTCGTGGAAAGAACCGACTGTTTCATAGAACCTAAAATTCTCCTCAACCTCAGGGTTGCCATGTAAGCTTTGTCACCTGAGTCTGAGCCCCAGAATCCACAGTGGAAGTGGAGAACCAACTCTACATGCCCCCCCAACACGCCATAAAATAAAAAGGAGGAACCTAAAATACGGTTCAACAAAGCTTAGCTGTTCAACTCATGTGTTCACAGAAGTTCAGCATTCAAGTTGTAACCGTCCTCTGCAAAGCCCCCGAGGCTGAGAAGAATGTTAGCTTATAGGCAACAGCTCTCTCCATGATAACACTGGGAACATCAGGAGACCAGGTGTTACAAATCCCCTCTTAAAAGTGCTGGGACCTCTGTCTTGGCCCAGGCTGTGGTAACCAATCCTGTGGGCTAGGTGGCTTATTGCTCCGAGTCCTAGAGGCTGAGTAGGCCAGGGTGTAAGTGTGCTGTGTGTTGAGTGGGAACTGGCCCCTTGGCTTACAGACAGTGTCACCTCACTGTCAGTACATATAACAGAGTGAGGAAGGGGTTCTCTGTGGTCACATTTATAAAGGCCATAGGTGGTCATCGTGACTAAATCATCTCCCAAAGTTCCTACATCCTAATGCAATCATATTAGGAACTAGATTTCAGCATATGAAATTAAGGGGGACTCACTCAGGCTAGAGTAATTTCTACTAATGAAAAAAAAATGAAAATAAACCCTGTCCATCAGTGGGTGGGTACATAAATAAAATATATTGGGCATATATACAATGGAATGATATTCTTCCTTTTAAGGAAGAAACTCAGATACGTACTACAACATGATGATCCTCAGTGATAACATACAAAATGAATACACCAGACACAAAAGCACAGATGTTTTATGACTCCTAAGAGAGTCACATATAGAGACAGAAGGCAGGAGGATGGCTGATAGAGACGAGGTGTGAGGGGAATGGGGTGTTACCATTTAAAGAGTACCATCTCAGGCCCAGCTGATAAGCGTTCTGAAACGGACCGTGGTGGCGGCCGCAGCAGTGGGAAGGCCCTAATTGCCCCTTAACTGCACATTAAAGTGTGGTCAAAGTGGTAAACTTCAGCTCACACACGTGGGACTCCAGCCACCCCATTTATTTTCTCTGTGTTGCATTTCCCTTATCTAGACCATACAGGTTCAGAATAAAGCATGCTTTATCAAGCACGAACTTCCAGCACATACCATGGACTCAACACACATCCACACCAGAGCTGTAGGAAGCTGGGTGCATGGCACTTCCTGTAATTCCAGCCTTCAGGATGTAGAGACAGGAGGATTGAAAGTTTTAGACAAGCTAGGAATAACAATGAAATTCTATATCTCTATCCACAAAGCTCCCCAACAAAGCCGAAAAGCAGAAAAGAATGAAATAAAAAGCGTGCACGCAGACATGCAGACGTACATAGACACACCCATGCAGCATGCAAGAAATTTTGCAAGTAGTAAATGGTTATAGAAATCAAGTAAATAGTAATGGTTTGAAGTTATCAAGCCCATTTTTAGGCATATATTTATTTACTCCCCACAGGCTGTGTTTGGTGAGATATTATTAAAGTCTGCAGTGGGAGCTGGAGAGATCTGGTTTCAAACAAAACAAAAAACAACAAACAAAACCTTCGACTCTATGTCTTGGAGCTGGAGAGCTAGCTCAATGACAGGAGCGCTTGCTGCTCTCCCAGTGGACCTGAGTTCAGTTCTCAGGACCCACATTTGGCAACTTACAACCTGAAACGCCAGCTTCAGGGCACCTGACACCTTCTCTCATTCCTGCTCCTGGTGCCTGAACACACATGTCACAGAAACACACAAACACATAAGTAAAAATAATAAATCTTTAGTGTTTTCTTTGACGAATCTATTTTCTCTATCGTGTCTTCAGTGTCAGAGATTCTCTGTTCCATCTCTTGCAATCGGTTGGTTATGCTTGTTTCTGTAGTTCCTGTTCATTTAGTCAGGATTTCTATTTCCAGCATTCCCTCAGCATGTGTTTTCTTTATTGTCTCAAATTCATTTTTCAGATCTTGGAATGTTTCTTTCATCTGTTTAATTGCTTTTTCTTGGCTTGATTTGATTTCTTCCCATTTTTTGTTCATTTTTTCTTCCATTTCTTTAAGGGAGTTTTTTATTTCCTCTTTAATGGAGTTTTTCATTTCCTCTTTAAGGGAAGTTTTTATTTCCTCTTTAAGGGAGTTTTTTATTTCCTCTTTAAGGAAAGTTTTTATTTCCTCTTTAAGGTAGTTTTTCATTTCCTCTTTAAGGAAAGTTTTTATTTCCTCATTGAGGGAATGTTTTATTTCTTCTTTAAGGGCCTCTATCATCTTCTTAAAGTCATTTTTAGGGTTGATTTCTTCTGTTTCTTCTGTCATGGTATGTTTAGGTCTTGCAGGTGTAGAATCACTAGGTTCTGATGTTGCCATATAGGTCTTTATGTTGTTGCCTGTATTTTTGCACTGGCGTCTACTCATCTCTTCCTCTGTGCGGTGCAGGTGGTGTCTGTGTCTGAGAGTGCCTCTCTTGTTCTAATTTTTAGTCTTGGTTTAGTAGTGGTTCTTGGTTAAATTGGTGCTATTGGGCTATTTCTTCAGGGGCAGCTGATTTCGATCGGTGAATTATATACTTATGATTCTGGTGATCTGGTTTGGTGGCTGGGTAGCACCTTCTTCTGTGTTCCCAGGTCACGTTTTGTTCATTTGTCAACTCCTCAGCTGATCTTGTTTCTTCAGACTTTAAACTGTAGGCATCTGAATCCTCTCCCAGATGGGTTTCAGCTGAGCAGGGTAGTCTCACCAACACCTCCAAGTTGTTGGGTTTCACAGGATCAGCAGCTGGGCCCTGAGTTGTCCTCAGAAGGAGTGTCCAGATTCATTCTGGTTCTGACCCACGGAGATAGCTTCTTCCCCAGATGTTGGGGTTAGGGGCGTCCCTGTTCCAAGCTGCCTCTGCTTGTCTCCGTCCCTGGGCCTGTCTACCTCTGCAGTCCGCCGCTGGGCCTGTATGTCCCTGTCAACTGCCTCTGGGTCTGTCTGCCTCTGGGGGCCGCCACCGGGCCTGAATGTCTCTGCTGGCTGCAACCGGGACTGAATGTCCCTGTTGGCCGCTGCCGCCGGGCCCGTTTACCTCATCGGGCCGCCGCTGGGCCTGTCTACCTCTGTGGGCCACCGCTGGGCCTGAATGTCTCTGCTGGCTGCCGCTGGGTCTGAATATCCCTGTCGGCTGCCGCCGCTGGGCCCGTCTACCTCCACGGGCCGCCGCCACAGGCCTACCTGTGTCTGCTTGTCTCCGTTGCCGGGCCTGTCTACCTCTGTGGGCTGCCGCTGGGCCTCATAAATCTTTTCTTTAAAAATCTGCAGTGGCTAGAGATATGGCTGAGTGGTTAAGAGTGCTTTGTGGTCTTGCAGACGACCTGGGCTCGGTTCCCAGTACCCGTAGCAGGAAGCTCACAACCTCCTGCAACTCCAGTTCCAGGAAATCTGGTACCCTCTTACAGCCTCCTCTGACACTTGCAGGGACCAGACCAGAGGACAGACACCATCCAAGTTCACACAGCCCTCACGTGCTTCAGAAAGGCAGCCTTAGATTTGTAGTGGGGTCCATATTTTACTTCTAGAGGACATGTGGTATCCAAGAGTTGAGAAACACTGAGAAAATGCAAAGCAGTTAAATTTTTCTCAAATAGCTGGGATGCTGCAAAGAGTCAGTCTGAGGGAACTTGGTGCATCATCTTTTTCTCTCTGTCCCCATTTTCTAATGGGCCAGAACATGTATGTTCTTCGTTTACCGGATTTTAACTGTTCAAAACAGATCTGCCTCCTGATTGAAAAACTTTTGCGGGGTGGGGGTGGGGGTGGTTGTGTGTTTTTATTCCTTTGGAGACAGAATCTAGCTATGTAGCTCATGCTGGCCTCAAACTCATGATCTTTCTGCCTCAGCCTCCCAAGTTCTGGGATGACAGGCATGTATCACCATATTAGGCCAAAATCATTGTCTGCAATATATTTTCATTGCAAGTTTAGTCTGGCCATGGTTTAGATCAATTGTTTGCTCCTGACTTGAATCTGGAAGCTTAAACACTAATTTTCTTCACAGCACATCCTAGGACAAGCTACTCTGTAAAAATTTCCCAACTAAACTGGAACCATTTCCATTATTTAGAGTCTTATTAAACTGAAATACTTTCTAAACTCTGTTATTTTATTTTCTTGCTCAAAGGTCCCTGTTGGCAGACCTATAGAGACATCAAGAAATCACTTAGATGTGTCCCTGAAGTTCAGAGGAGGGATCCAGGCTGGAAGCAACCTCGTGGGGGATGGTGACTGACATGGAATGTGTGAAGAGAAATGAAGGAAATTATTCTGTGTTTGGTCTTGGACACTTGTCAGAAGTGTCATTGGGGTGGGAAACACCAGTGAGGCTGACAAAGTGCTACCTTTCGCTTGCATTGACTCAACGGCATGTATTTAACAGAGCAAAAGGTCACGGGGAGATTAGGTGGGCTGATTTGGTCACTTCATAGACAGGAAATTGAAACTCATGACCATCTAGCCCAGTGGTTCTCAACCTTCCCATTGCTTACAGTTCCTCATGTGGTGACCCCCAACCATACAATTATTTTCATTGTTACTTCATAACTTTAATTTTGCTACTGTTATGAACTATAATGGAAATATCTGGTATGCAGGTGGTCTTAGGTGACCACTGTAAAACAATTGTTCGATCCCCAAAGGGATCATGCCCCACAGGTTGAGAATTTCTCAACTTGCACTAGATTCTAGCTTGGACTAGGCCATCCAGTACTCTACACTACCGGGCACCTAGAACTGGACAGAAGACCATGAAGTAAGAGGTTCATCTCCCTCAGTCTTTGACAAAGGATGACGAAGTAAAACAAGCCAAACCTTGTTAGTTCTACAGGAAATAAATGCTCTTATCTATTTTGAGGAAGATTTTGTGTCCCAAGAGGAGATAGACCTCACTCCACTGCTGACCTGTGTTTATTTTAGTTTCAGGATAACTTACACTGTGGCGTGCAGAGATGGTCCAGGTCCCACACTTCCAAGTGGAGGAACTCAGTGTCTAAACTGTAGTGTTTGTTCTAGGGTAAGCAGTTTCCTTCCCATCCTGGACATCTATATGCTGATTTTTTCAAATATATTTTGAATTCTGAAGAAAGTGTGGGTAAATGGAAATGGAAGCAGAGGACCTTTAGGGCAATCATTTATTCTTGGGACTTACACTAAAGTTATACTGTCAAAGATCAGCAAACTTGGGCCAAAGAAAAGGGCCTGACTTCCCACCATTTCTAGTCTTTGTTTCCAATAAAATGTTAGATTCTGGCAAGCCAGCAGGGCAGCTGGGACAAGGCAGACACTTAAGTAAGCAACTCAAGGGAGGAAGAAGTGACTTTTACTCGTGGGGTTACAATCTAAGACCAGCTCACCTGGTGATTCTGACCTGTGGTGAAACAGAGGATTATGGCAGAAGAGCCGGTGGGCAGGGCTGTTGGACTGTGGTAGTCAAGGCATGGGGTGCCCCTGGGCTCTGGGGTGACCCCCATCACCCCTCTGTCCCACCCGAAGTCTCCCAGGCTATAGGACAGTGCTGCCATATCAGGGAGACGTTCCTTTCTCAGCCACTGTCCCTGGAAAGGACCGCCCTGGCACACCCAGCAGTGAACGTTGCTAATTCCCTAGGCATCCCTTAATCCAAATAAACTGAGAATCAGCATTAGTCATCCCATGAAAAGTGGCCCCAGTGCAGAAACACAATCCTGACAGCTGGCAATCAGCCTTCAGTTCTTGGATTTGGGTGTGAGCCTCAGAGGCAGCTCTGCTGATGAACAAGGTGGATTTTCTCATCAAACTAGTGAGAGGCAGATTTCAAGTGAGGATTAACTTCAAACAACATTGAATAAGCCTCAGACTCTGAGTCAAGGGAGCTACTGCCTAATGTTTGTGACTTAGAACAAGCTTTTTAAGAAACGCAGAGAGAAAGACAAAGTTGGAAGTCCTTCCCCATCCTGTACACATTTACCACCCTGCAGAGTGGAGCTTTAGACTCAGGCTTTCTCTTCTGGGTTCCTGTGGCTCCTGCTCTGTCCACAGCCAGTTTAGGTCCTAATGGTCACATTGCACAGGACTGCTGTGAGATCATGTGTAGTTTGACTTTCTTTTGGGACCACCAGCTCACAAATAATGACACGGAGACTTATTAATTATGAAAGCTTGGTCTTTAGCTTAGGATCATTCTCAATTAGCTCTTATAACTTATTTAACCCTTATTTTTAATCTATGTTCTGCCACGTGGCTTGGTTACCTCTCCTCTATACAGCATGTCCAACTTGCTCCAAGTCTGCTAGTGAAATTTCTGTGCCTAGATTCCTCCTTTCCCTTTCCTTTCTCTGCCCGGAAGTCCTGCCTATCCTCTCCTGCCTAGCTATTGGTCATTTAGCTCTTTATTAAGCCAATCAGAAGGTGCCTTGGCAGAGACATATCTTCACAGTATACACAAATATCCCATAACAATCATGTGGCAATCTCTGCCTGGTGTGTGTCTTAACATTAAAGAAATGAGTTTCCACAACCTAGATGCCCCTCAACGGAAGAATGGATTAAGAAAATGTGGTACATATACACAATGGAGTACTACTCAGCAGTAAAAAACAATGACATCATGAAATTTGTAGGCAAATGGATGGAACTAGAAAAATATCCTGAGTGAGGTAACCCAGACAGAGAAGGACAAACATGGTATGTACTCACTCATAGGAGGATACTAGATGTAAAGCAAAGGATAACCAGACTGCAACCCACAGCTCCAGAGAAGCTAGCTAACAAGGAGGACCTGAGAGGGACGCATGGATTTCCCTGGGAAAGGGAAATAGATGGGATCTCTATGGGTAAACTAGGGATGGGGGGCCAATGGAGAGTAGGGCATGGGCGATGAGAACATAAGTGAACAGGGTGGTTGAGCTGGAACAGGGACGGAGTGGGAGAGCAAGGAAAGAGATACCATGATAGAGGGAGACATCATGGGGATAGGGAGAAACTGGGTGCTAGGGAAGTTCCCAGAAATCCACAAGGATGACCCCAGCTTAGACTACTAGCAATAGCGGAGAGGGTGCCTGAATTGGCTTACCCAAATAATCAGATCAGTGAATACCCTAACTGTCATCATAGAGCCTTCATCCAGTAACTGATGGAAACAGATGCAGAGATCCACAGCTAAACACCAGGCTGAGCTCCAGGAGTCCAGTCGAAGAGAGAGAAGAGGGATTCTATGAGCAAAGGCATCAAGATCATGATGGGGAAACCTACAGAGACAACCAAACCAAACTAGTGGGAACTCATGAAATTTAGACTAACACCTGAGGAGCCTCCACAGGACTGGACTAGGCCCTCTGCATAAGCCAAACAGTTGTGTAGCTTGATCTGCTTAAGCCCCCACCCCCGTACCCCCCCACCCCCCACCCCCCCTGCAGTAGGATCGGGATCCATCCCTGGTGCATGAACAGGCTTTTTGGAACCCAGTGCCTATGGTGGAACACCTTACACAGCCTTGATGCAGGGGGAGGGCCTTGGACCTGCCTCTCCTAAATGTACCAGACTCTGCTGACTCCCCATGGGAGGCCTTGCCTTGGGTGAGGTGGGTTTGGGGAAGGGAGGCTGGAGGAGCGGGAGGAGGGAAAAAGGGGATCAGTGATTGGTATGTAAGTGAATAAAAACATTTTTTCTTAATTAAAAAAAAAAAAGATCTACCAAAAGAAATGAGTTTCTATTTTGCCAGCTTCATAGGTAAAGAAGCAGGGCACATGTTGGTCACTGCTAAAATTCATCTTTGCGTTAATTTCTGATGAACGTTTTGGAAGCTAAAATGTGTTTAGTGGGAAAAGGGAAATATTGTCGGTATCCTGAAATCCACAGTGAGTCCTCTCACTAAAGTTTCTGAAGGCTTCCACCATGGCCGCTCCACTGGCAGCTAAGGTCAGCAAGCCTATGGTACATGGCTGTTAGCCCAATGAATGAAGCCATTTCTAAGGGAGGTGGGGGCTACCATACCGTATCAGGTGCTTCCCCTTCAAGTGTCTTTCTTTTTAAAACAGGGTCTCAGGTATCCTGACTGCAACTCACAACATAGCCGAGTGTGACCTTGAACCTCCTCCTGCCTCTGGCTCTAGAACCCCGGGATAAGTGTGTGTGTGTGTGCTACCAGGCCAGATGTACAGAGCGCTAGGGATGGGACCCAGTGGTTTGTGCACGTCACGTTTGTACTCTACCAATAGAGCCACATGCCCAGCCCCACCCGAGGCCTGGTCATACAGTTCCACCTCACCGAACTTCACGTTCAAGAAATTTCTGGAGACAAAAAGCAAAACAAAACCAAGAGAGAGAGACTTTATTGCATCATCGATTTTCCTTTAAAGTTCAAGTCATGTTCTATGTGTAGCAGATGGAGACACTGAGAACTGAAATCTGGCCCATTTATTATTAGCATTTGTAAGTGTATTCCCCTGTACTTCAGCCTGAAATCCTGCAGATGCTTTTATCCCTGCCACAGCATCTACCCCCAGATTCCTTGGGCTGGTATTTCAGGAAACGGTATTTGATAAATGGGATGGAATTGTGAAGTGACACTGGACGCAGTCCTTCATTCAATCTAGAGATAAAGGTTTCTAATTGTATATGGAATAGAAGAGGAAATGTGAATTATATAAACTGAGAGTGCAATTACAAATATTGTAAATAAAAATTGATAGTACAAGCTCTGAAAACTTGGTGATGAGCTACAAAATCTGGGAAAAGTATTATCATGAAATAGATTGTGTGCCCCCCCCACCCCTTTTCAGTAAGAGCAACTCTTTTTTGTTGTTGTTGTTTGTTTTTTGAGATAGGGTTTCTCTGTGTAGTTTTGGTGCTTGTCCAGGATCTCGCTCTGTAGCTCAGGCTGGCCATGAACTCACAGAGATCCACCTGGCTCTGCCTCCTGAGTGCTGGGATTAAAGGCATGTGCCACCACCACCTGGCAAGAGCAACTCTTAAGGCCACTTGGCTCTAGGATGTGAAACTGGCTTTCATGAGCGTGGTCACACTTCAAGAGGAGATGGTGAAGAAGCAGGATATTGAGGAAAAAAAAGTTAAAAACATTAAAATCTTGATTAATATGGGAAGAAATCAACTTGAGCCCGGTAAATCAGCTTTCAAGAAAACCAGGCAGTCTTCATCATTTATCTTTGTATCCAATAACTGCATCAAACTTAATATTGATCCTGTGTTTTAAAACTGCCAGGAATCGCTCAGGAAGGATCCTAGAAGAGATGTGTAAACACAATTAGGGATGTGATACTAAGTACATTTGTAAAACATGGTCATTTAGAATACTTAATATTTAATTTATGATGTAGCGTGTCAGATTCGTTATAGACATGATGAAGAACCTTAACTTGGACTTAGGTTTTCCATTTCAATTCACTTCCTTCTTAAATGAGGTCCAAGGCTTTACTTTCTCTAGGGCAGGAGTGTCCTGAATATCTTTTGAAATTTACACATATATGTATTTATTTACTTTTGAAATCAACATATTCTTCCCTTTATAAAAAAAAATCTCAGAGAGGAGGTATACAAAGCTGAATCGTTGAGACGCTAAAGAGTTAAAAAGAACCCTGAGGCTGGGAAGTAAGTAAAACCCAGAGCTAAAATGCTGCTTTCTAATTGAAAACATCACTGAAATGTTGCACTAAAGCCCCGAGAAGGGAGCAGATAAATGAAAATGCAGGCAGTGCCCTGGATTTTGAGCATCATGTTGAGCAACTTTAATTGACTGTTGAGTTTAAATTTCCCATGAGTACATGGAAAAACTTATGCCTAATTGTTCTTGTGAACAATCTCTATGTTAGCATTCAAGGTTATAAATAGTGACAGATATGCAGCTCATCTCATTTTCGTTTTCTCCCCAGAGTGCGCACTAAAGAATATTTTGAAGCTTGTCACACGGTCCAGTGGGTCTGAGAGAAAGTAACTGGAATATATAAGTCAGTGTAACGACATACAGTGATCGGCTGGACAGCATCCAGTGTTGGAAACCACACACCCTATAACCGTTAACAGCACTAAGAGTAGCGGACAGTGACTCACAGTGAACTTCAGATTGTTTCAATAAAAAGATTTCTTTTTTTATTTTATGTGGGTGAGTGCTTTTTCTGTGTGTTTGTAAGTGCGCAGTATGTATGCCTGGTGTCCTCTCAGGCCAGAAAAGGGCACCAGATCCCCTGGAATTGGAGTTATGGGCGGTTGGGAGTCACCATGCTGGGAACTGAACCCTGGTCCCCCTGTAAGGGCAGCAAGTGCTCCTAACTGCTGAACCATTTCCTTAGCCCTTCCCATGAGCTTTTCACCTCAATGCGAGGGCACGTTCATCTGGGTTTTGAGTAGAAGGGGATGGAATGCTTGTCATACTTAGATATCTTTTTTTTTTAATCTTTAGTTCAGTAATCCTTAAAATACTATTTTTTTTGAACCATCTGCTCGTAGCAGTTACCTGTTAAAATACAGATTTCTGAGTCCAGATTCAAATACCCTATATTAAAATATCTAGAAGGTGGTGGGATCTACTTGTTAAGCAGATTTCTCAAGCAACCCCATGCAGCTGTAGAAGCCCCTATCAGAGGGTAAGGGTTGTTCCTCCCAGCTCTTCTGAGGCTCACTGTTACAGCCTCAAAGGCCACACAGATTTCTCAGGTAGGGAAGGAGGGTGTGTGTTTTACAGGCAATCTTAGTACCCCTACTTTCTAAATTCTGCTGTGCCTCAGGGTCATGGGAAGAGCTGGAGGAGGGGGTCTCAGACATCAGCACTTTCCTTAGCCTCTCTGCGGGACTCCAGTGTGCAAAGAATGCTGCAGACACTTTACCATGCATCTTCTGGGGAGTTGGAGGGAATGCAAATTCTCATTTTGTGCTCCTAACAAACTCTCAGGGACATGGATGCTCATAATCCAAGGACCACACTGCAAGCAAGGCCAAGATCTCTAAAATTATAGATTATTTAGTGGCTCCTATGCTTCAAAATGGCTTTTCTATAGCATGAAAACTCCCATGAGATCTGTGAATGAGTATCTAAAATGTAACTTTGTTACCAACTGAACAGACACTACGACAAATAAGTGAACTGCTTCATTCAAAACTTTTCAAGGCCTCTTGCTAGTATTTCTTCATGCATTACAGATGCTGGGTTTTTTGTTTTTTGTTTTAATTTAATTTGGTCTCTTCTAAACTATCTTTTGTCTATGGCTCTATATGTCACTAAAGGTCTATATATCACAAATCAAAAGGGCATTCGAGATTGCTGGAAGGTAAGCTTTGTGGAGAGAGGACGACCATCCGTTTAGCTGATGCAGGTTACAGCAGACAGAGCAGAACTGCTTCTTGAACAAGAATCAGGAGTGAGACATCCTGGACTCCACAGACGGGTCCCCAAATGGGAAGCTTCTTCATTTGGAAGCCGGAAACAATGAGAGCTGGTGACTTCGGGTGGGTACAGTGACGGCTTTCTCATACCACCGTCTTTATGCTGTCCGTTACAGAATTTAAAACCCAAACCAGTTGTCATTGGTAATGTGAGATCGTGCCTCTCAGATTTCCTTGAAATTACAAATAGGGCTAGAACTAAGTATTGATGATAATAAGCATTTTGCTTTACAAATGACAATAAGATTTTTAAAAAAAATCTAACCTTGATTTCCTTTCATCCTACTTAATTATTGAACAGTAAACATGCTTTAAACACCCTTGCTCATTGATAAGAGACACAAACTTCTTAAAAAGAACTCTAACAAACCTTAAAAACACGTGGAAATGTTTTAGTGACCATTCCAGTCTTCCCTCAATGATTAGTACCCTCAGCTTTAAAAACCCAGAATCTCTTCACCTGTTATGAGCTCGTCAGCCTACTCCCACATAACTGCATTTTATCAACTGACTTTAAATCTAGTAGGAGCATGTTGACTTCCAATGCCGACAAACCCAACTGTCACTCACCTTTCCAACACTATCAAAAACGCTATAGCACCTGGAACAAATATCATTTTCTTCTCAGTGAGGATCCCGTACATGAGATGTTCTACCACCTCTTCAGGTTCCAGGGTGGGCCCTAAACTAAAACAGAGGCAGGCTTCAGAAAAAGACATCTTACTGAAGCTGAAGGTGGTGAACAAGTGGAATTCTACATTTCGGGAAAGGTCATTCTGGAACCCAGAGTTCATAAACACCTGTGCAAATGCCGTAGCAC